>NW_024870818.1:1690000-1930000 GCF_019054845.1 Dipodomys spectabilis
GCTCTACGCTCCGAAGTGTGTTCTATGGAATATGAGTCCCAAATGATTCCTCTATGCTCAAAGGAAAATAGACATCCTACATAGTTTATCTAGCTGTGAATTTCCCAATATGTCTTATCATATTAAAACATCTCAAAGAAAAAAAATATTACATAATATTGTTTTGTTTGGTGTGTCCAACCTTTGTGATCACTGGTTTTTGTTGTTTTGGATTCTGTGTATGTTTGTTGCTTTTTTGTTCTCTAAAACAATGTTTAGACCGACAAATAATATTTAATTATGATTTACCTAAGCCAACGTTCCTTTATTTTTTACTATATTTTTATTATCATTAAGTTGTGATAGGGTTCTAATGTCAGGGCCTTGTTCTAGCCAGGCAGGTACTATACTGTTTAAACTATGCCCCCAGATATTTTTGCTCTTAACACTTTCCAAATAGGGTCTCATGTTTGCACCCAGGCCAGCTTAGACTGTGATCCTCCTATGTATGTGTCCAGCATAGCTAGAATGACAAATACACACCACTGCACAGATTCTTATTAGTTGAGATGGTAAGTCTAAACTTGTTGCCCAGGCTTACCTGGAACCATGATCCTCACAACGTCTGCCTGCATAGCTAGGATTAAAGGTGTAAGCGGCCACACTCTGCTTTGTTTTCACCTTTAATAATTAATAGCCTGTGGACTAGCCTGAAAGGCCACTGGCTCAGTGGAAAGTAAAGGCCTTAACCATGAAATAAACTAACAGCTAAGTAAGTCAACAATTACTCTGCAAGTGCCTATTTAGAAGTAAGACTGGAAAAAAGGAAAATGTGCTTTTTAGAAACTTTCCCTTTTTTCCCCTTCCCTATTTATTTTACAGTACTGGGTTTGGACTCAAAGTTTTCTACTTGTTAGGCAAGTGCTAAACTTGTTAGGCAAGAGCCAAGCACCCTCCCCTCCCCCCCGCTCAACATGTGTGCAATCCTCATGACATTTTTATTCCAATAAAGTAAAATAGAAAAGTAACAAAAGCAAAGGAAATTTTGACTTGTTTGAAGAGAGTCTAAGGAAGATCTCAATAAAAGAGACAAGAAAAGATCTCCTTGAGAATTTAGGTTTGGACCAGCGAAGCTGATTATTAAATGTTTTAACATCTGCTAAGAGTCAGACAAGGCCAAATTATGGGGAAATATTTTATTTTATAAACAAAATGACAAGGGATTTGTCTTTCAGACGCTGCTGTGCATTACAAAGTGACCATTGCTGCTAGCCAAGAACCCCAGTGACAATGGAGTAAGGTGGCAAGTGAGTGGATTTTCCTATAAGGCATGGTCTTTGGTATTTCCTGCTGTGGCTTCAATTGAGATTCTGGGAGGACGAGGCTGTATCACTAGCCTCTTTGTTAGTGTGACTGATCTTGAGAACAGAATCATTGACTGACTTTTGTGCCTACCTGCTTTCTCCTGCCCTGTTTCCTCTCACCCTTTCCTCTCTAAGATATCTGCAGGATTCTTGACTTCTGGCCTTCCTAACAAATATCTTTGGCTAGACTAGGCAACTCCATGCAGACAGAACTCTTTAGTATCTCCAAGCTGGCCAAGCATCTATTAGAGCAAGCCCCAAGCTAGATCTTGGGCTGTTGTTACTGAGTCAAGAAAAAATTAGTTTAAAATTTATCAAATATCAATTCTGTAACTGCTACTCAACCTTGTGAAGGATTTCTCTCTCTATCTCTCTCTGTGTGTCTCTCTCTGTCTTTCTCTGTCTCTCTGTCTTGCTCTCTGTCTCACTCTCTCTCTCGCTCTCTGCTTTGTCTCAGGCTCTCCCTCTCTTAGTTCTCTTTCCTGTCGCAGCTTGAGCTGGATGCTTGGTCTCCAAACTGACCCACTTGCAGTCCATCTCATTTGCATTCTATCTATCTGTCCAAATCCAATCTGAAAATTACCATCTCCATCTAAGTGTAGGAATGTACCTCCCTGTACATATGCATAGCTCAGTCAGGAAAATTAGAGCCACTCAGACTCTGATCCTTGTTTCAGACCAGCATCTACAAGCCAACCAAGCCCTTCACCTAACCACCACAGACTACTTCTCGACACATCACCTGTACATTTTTACGCCCAGGAATCTTTGCCCCTTGTGCAGTATCACTATAGGCTTCTACTGTGTCTCACATAGAAACACATCAGGACCCATATAAGGAAGGAGGAGATAAGAAGAAAAGGAGACCATATCCTATTAGGTGCACATTAAGATGTGGGTTCTCTAACACTTTTTCCTGTCCCCTATCAGGATTAGGAAACTGTCTTATCCATCAGAAAGTTCTGAGTGTTTCTCAATTGTGCCCTGCTTCATTACTTTGGCACAGGTACATATAGGGTGTTTCTCCACTGAAGATAAGGAAATACAGACATAAAGAAATACAATGTTTGATAGGATATGTACTCATTACTTTGCTCATGTAACTGTAACCCCTCTGTACAGTATCTTTACAATAAAAATGCATTTTTAAAAACCATATAAAAATAAATAAAAAAGAAACACAAAATTGGGACAATCTTTCACCCACCTTTTGTTTCCTAACACAAAGGCTTGAACACAGAGTAAACCATCATTATATTTTTTGTTGAGTAATTGAGTGAATAAACAAGTGCATGAATTATGGTACCAAATGGTAGACTGGCATGCACGTTGTATGACACTGCCAAGCAGATTCCCAGGTAATTAGATTACTATAGGGACCAGGAGTCTCAATGGAGCACCCGTCCTGCATACTATTAACAGTGTGTTAGACTAGGATGCTCTGGAAAAGTCCCAGTAATTCAGCATCCACATCCAGACACAGACACAGAGCCCATCTCTAGATACACTGGGTCTCTTGGCATAAGCCATCTATAAACACAGGTTTTATTGATGAACTGGTATGTTCCCAGTTTTTAAAGATCCTCCAGGAAAATAAATTCAGGAAAAGTTTATAGCACAATTTGGCTCAATGAGAAGTAACTCTTTTTGTTTCTTTAAAAATAGAGCTGATAGCTATAGTATTGAGATCATCTTTTGTAATGTGTTACGGGTCCATTTTCCCAGAGTAGCTTAAACTGAAGCAGTTTCCTCTGTTTGGAAATTTTGTAGTTAATTTTAATTTGGGCTATTGTTTGGGAAAGATGGGCTGTCTGTGTAGATATGAAGTATAGTTTTTTCCATAAAGCAGATGTTTATTTTATTTAAAATGCCACTGTACTTATTTTACACCATTTGTATACATGTGGTGATATTAATGCTGAACTGTAAAATTCAGGAATTAAAATGTGACCCTGTAATTCCATGAACAAAAATAGAGCTGTTACTTCACTTGAAGTTTGGCTTATAATTGCCAAATCATTACTTCAAGTTATGAGGATTTGTTGTTCAAACTAATGTAGTGCTTCCAAAAAAGTATTTTTACAACTTGCTTTTGAGCATTCTGAGAAGTTCTTCCTAGAAGCTAGAAGTTCTTCCTAGAACAGCCGCCTCCTCTCTGGCCCAGGTGAGCTGTTGGAGCCCTGAGAAAGTCGGGTTATGGAGAAACTGGCCACCTTCTACTAAAGGAGAGCCATCTTCTTTCCAGGCCTGACAGGCATCCTCCCAAGGGCAAGGTCAGTAGCTGGTCCCCTGGCTTAGCAAGGAGACTCACCTCACTGTTCTCAGGAAACTCAGTACTTTATCATTCCCTGGGACAAAGACCAGTGATCTTGCAAAGTCTACCTGGTCCCATGTGGCTTTTTATCAGCTGGTGGTACTTTCCATGTCTTCTCTGGGCTTCCCCAGGGCTGCCCAGTCTGTTATGAAAACAGGTAAAAAGTCTGGACCAGAAACAGAGAAACGTGTTTCTTCCTCTTTCTCAACTTAAACATGGAAATATGAGAAAAACTTAGAATACTTTTTTATAAGTACTCATGTCCACACTGCCTAAATGCTTCCTTCTCAAAGACTCCTGTCTACTTTCTTCTCACACTGAAAACGATGAGCCTTCTGTTTCTGATGCATTTATCCTGCTAATACTGAGACTAATATGAGAACGTTTACCTTTGTTTGAAGTGGACAGTAGTGGATCCAGCCAAGAAAGTTGTAGCCAGAAAACTGCTCTGAAAAGTTAGGGATGACAAGGGTAAGTCACTTCCACAAGTCAGCTGTAGATGTAGATGTCAACGGTGGCTGCCGTATATTGAGAAGGGGACCGTGCCCAAATGTAAGAGGAAAACTGCCAGGACTGATTTAGAGAGATACAATCAGATCCTCAATCAGACTATCTTAGTCTAAAAGAGAAGCAGCATACCTCCACTATAAATGAGACCTGCCAAGAAAATGCCAAGGAGTGCCACTTGTACGGAAATGGTGATGGTGTATGTGCCACACACCGTATTTGCGTCTACCCAGCTGAGGTCTCCTGCCTCATTGCATGCCAAGTAAAATCCCTTCCATGCAGCCAGAAACAAGTCCTGATTCTGCATCTACAGAACAGCACCTATTTAAGGATGCAATGGGCAGACCTGGGAAGAAATTAATAGAAAGTCAGACTGCTTGCTTCCAAAAAAACAGATCCCCGAATACAAAGCCAAACACATCCTTCCAGAAACGGAAGAGAAGGTTTCCTAAGAGAGGCATAGCTAGGATGTACAGAGAGTGTTAGCAAAACGATGTCTGCCAGTTCACTGGCTTTTCTCTGCATTGCTCAAGGGTAAAGTGAAAGATAACAACACTGTTTTGAACATGTTTAGATGTTTTGTTACCAGAGGGAGCTCCAGAAAGCCTCAATTCTCCGACTGAAAGGGAAAAGGAAGAACAAAAAGGCACACGTCGTGCATTTTGCTTACTGTCAGTTACTTCACAGCATTTCTCAAACACCTAAGGCATGACTTGGTGGGGAGGGGCTGGTTGATGGATATCATTTTAAATGAAGGCAGTTTTCAAATGCCTTCACATAAAGGTTCTTTGGAACTCCCCAAGGTCAGTGATACACACTGGTTCCCTGAGGGCTTCACTCATTCTCTGAGTTGGCTGGACCAGAAGGGACAAGGGCCCAATTGTACTCCTATTTCCCAAGGTGGGCACCTTTGAAGTCATATCCTTTCCAGCCTCCTCTAAGATACTCTGCGGTGAGCTTACTTCCCTTTTCAGTCATCTCTTTTGGGTACGCTGGTACAGTTTCCTAGTAGGTCTCATCTGTGGTGGGGCAAGAAGGAGATACTCCACTTGGACTAAGAGGGTCTGATTAAAGACCCACTTCTGCCAGAGGCCTATGACCCATGCCTGTATTCCTAGCTACTTGGGAGGCTGGGCTCTGAGGATTAAGGTTTGAAGCCAGGCTAGGCAGAAAAATATATAAGACAGTTATCTCCACTTAACCAGCAAAAACCAGAAGTGGAGCTGTGGCTCAAATGGTAAAGCATCAGCCTAGACAAAAAAAAAAAAAAAAAAAAAGATAAGGGAAAGTGCCCTAGCCCTGCGTTCAAGCTCCAGTAAGGACAGCAAAAACAATTTTAAAATAGATAAAGCTCTACTGTGTACACACTATCTAGTCATTAACCTGCCTCTACCTGTTCCATCATCTGGAAGTGGGGAGAACACCGTGCTCCTCACAGGGTTTGTGAGAGGACTAGAAGCCAGGTTCATGCACTTTGTAGTTTCTGCCACCTTCTATGGACTGTGACCTCAGCTCAAATGTCTTCTCCTTAGAGAAGAGGTGTTTTCTGACCATACTATGAAAAGGATTACTTCTCCCCCTCTCTATTTCTTTTCTCTGCTTTTCATTACACTTTATGCTTAACTGGTTATCTGGCCAGTATCTGTTTCTCCTACCCGCAATCCATAGGCATAAATTTCTATCTGTCACATTGGCTATTATAATTCCAGGCCCCAGAGCTGCACCTGATCTGAAAAAAATACTCAGTGAGTATTTTAGAGTAGATGAATGGATACTCCTATATGCTTCGACCTAATTGAAAGGGCCAGGGTCTTGGTGGACTACTTGTCATCCAAGCACCAGAAAAAATAGACACCCACAAATGACAAAGATGACACTTTCATTTAATGCCACTGCAACTTGGACATTTTGTGTTACAAAGAAGCATGGTCAAAAAATCCTCCTGGCCAGGCCCTGGTGGCTCACACCTGTAATTCTAGCTACTCAGGAAGCTGAGATCTGAGGATCACAGTTCAAAGGCAGCCTGGGCAAGAAAAGCTGTGAAACGCTTATCTCCAATAAAACTACCAGAAAACCAGAAGTAGCGCTGTGGTTCAAGTGGTAGAGCGCTATCCTTGAACTGAAATGCTGAGGGACAGCACTCAGACCCAGAGTTCAAGCCCTATGACCAACCAAAAAAAAAATCCTTCTGAACAATTCCTGCAAATGCATTTTATTGCATGCAGTTGATTTTAGTGAGCCACAAGATTCTAAGTTTAATGACTATAAAAAAAAATCAAAGGGGCTAGGAAGGTGGCTCAGTGGTAGAGCGCTTGCCTTGGATGCATGAGCCCTGGGTTCGATTCCTCAGCACCACATAAGCAAAAAGAAAAAACCTGGAAGTGACGCTGTGGCTCAAGTGGTAGAGCGCTAGCCTTGAGTTGAAGAGCTGAGGGACAGCGCCCAGAGTTCAGGCCCCACAACCGGACCGCCTCCCCCCAAAAAAATCAAAGACATTTCTCTCTAAGAAGAAAAGAGCAAACACTTTTTAAAGTAAGACCCACTGTTTATAAATTTGCTGCACAGGGACAATTCACTAAGAACAAAATGGAACTCAGATCCAGTTCAATTTGAAGAAGAGCTGAACAATTTTTATAATGTCCAATCAATGCAGAAGCAGCTTCATAGACCCTTTCCTCCAGAAATCAAAAAACATGACATCAGGAGCTTGCTAATCACTCACTGATGTCAAGGGATTCTTTACTCATGCCCAGAAAAATGCCCCCACCATAGCATCTAGGCCCATGAAGTCTCCCTAGGGCCACATCAGGTCTTTAAGGATTCATAATTAGGGGCTGAGGTTGTATTTCAGTGGTAGATAATTGCCTAAGCCTGAACAAATCTCTAGGTTCAGTCCCAAACACCATAAAAACAAACAAAATAACCAAGTGCCAATGACTCATGACTATAATTCTAGCTACTCAGGAAGCTGAGATCTGAGGATTGCAGATCAAAGCCAGCCCAAGCAGGAACACCCATGAGACTCTTATCTCCAATTACCCAGCAAAAAGCCAGCAGTGAAGATGTGGCTCAAGTAATACAGTATCAGCCTTAAGTAAAATTAGCTAAGCAAGAGTTTGAGGGCCTGAATATAAACCCCAGTACTGGCACAAAATAATAAAATAAAAATAATTCATAATTACATATGCCCAGCACAGAAAGCAAATGGATGTGTGTGTGTGTGTGTGTGTGTGTGTGTGTGTGTGTGTGTGTGTGTGTATAGTAAAAATGTTGTACAGAGGGGTCACAGTTACAGGAGTAGGCTAATGAGTACATTTCGTAGTGAACATTGTTACCTCCTCCTTTGTTTTCCCCCTACCATCACTTCCCTCCCCACCTCCCCAACTCCTCCCACCCCCCTGCACCCCAACATTGTAAAGTTCATTTTCAACATAGTGTCCTGTACATCTCATGTCACAATGGGTCAGCCTGCATCCCCATTTAAGCGTTCCCCAATATCCCTTCCCCTCCCCAAATTACAAAAATGCATATACAAGATGCAGAACACCAGCATCAAATCCAGTGAAAACAGGGGTTATATCGTGGGGGAAGAACATACAAAAGACACAGAAGAATCACATAGTGCATTGTAACTAGCAAGCAAGAAAAACCACTTGTGTCCCTGTCTTGGGGTACATTTTGCTTAACATTATCTCATGTGGTCATATGAACATAGCCTTTGACCTTTTCTGCTTGTCCTAGACATGTACTAGTCATTGCAAACAAGGGAAACCATGGTACCTGTGTTTCTTTGGGCTTGGCTTACTTCACTTAATGTAATTTTTTCCAGTCTTTTCAGCAAATGGATTTTAATAAGGCAATATTGGTAGGAAAAACAGCACAGACAATAATGAAGAGCAGTTATCTTTAGAAACCACTATGTGAAAAGCTACCTTCTCACTGGCCTGCCAGAGGTGTAAAAGAGAACCAAGTTTCAGTCAATTTTCTACAAAGCTCTCCATTGAGAAGAGCAAGAGCTATCACTTCACATTTCTTGTTTCAAATTAATGATTCAGGATTCCAACAACTCTGAATTGCTCCTGAAATATTTACCAAGCTCAATGGCAAGTTTTAAAGAAATACCTGTCCTTGAGTATTGATCATGGCAGACGGGAGAACAGAAATGGAGATAATGAAACAAGCATCATATCTGTACTGGCTAGGGGGCAAGGAATAAGTGGAAAGCTTCTCTTGGGGAAAGACTGGACCATCCTAATATGTCCATTGCTCTTTAATTGGATCTTAATTTTCCCTGGTGGCCCCAAAGCCATCCCTCCTCACATACCTTAATATCCACCATATACGGTGTCAACATACCACAGCTGTGTTTCCATTTGCAGACCTCTCTCTCCCCCAAGGCCTCCCTCTTAACAGCACATTTTCTCCTGAAGTCTGTGCTTGGTATACCAAAGTGTTCTGAGCATTGTCTGCTGACCCCTGGGAGATCCAGCTTTGGGCTTGGGGCTCTTCTCACAAAGAAACATAAGCTTTGCTTGAATGAGACTTGCATTCACAGCTTGCCTTCAGCAGACCCTTGCTGGGGAGATCTCAGGCTACCTTGAAAAACTTGCACTTAGCTTTCAATAAGAAGAACACAGTACTGATTCTTGTAAGGATTAAATGCTATACAAGACAAAAACAAATTTTGGATCACAACCTTGTCCATAAGTAGTCCCTCAGTAAACAATGTTTTTATTTCCTTCCTTCGCTTCCCCGACTGTAATTCTGGAGAGTTCAGAATCCATATTGTTGAATTTTTCAGCACTGACGTAACACTTCCAGACTTGTGAATCTCCAAAAACCTTAGCACATTCGACTTGAATACATAAAAACCTTAGCACATTCAACTTGAATACATTCTGGGCGATCTCCTAGGATATTAAAATATTGGAAATATTTCCATAGTCCTGAAATTCCCTTCTCTGACGTCTTTGCTTCCTGCTAACCCAACTCTGTGTCCTGCTTGTGATAGTCATACTCTCCTACTCACCTGGATCTCAGTTTCCCTAAGATGCCCTTTCCAGAGTCATGCATCTGACAGCCTAAGCAAAAATCCTAGGCCAGGCATGCAGCTTCCTCCCTTGCAATCACTCACAAGTCCCTCAACATCTTGACCTCCTACCCACACTGCTTTGCCCACCTCCAACCCCCAGAAACACCAGCTACTTCAATCTAACAAAAATTTCATTTAAAAATTTTCAAACCATACTGACTGAATTAATTCGGGCATGATGCTCTTTCACTTTTGCTGGCTTTTCTGAACTCACTCTTGCATTGGGACCACTGCCTCCTGCCCAGCAGAGGCATCCAAGTTAATAAGACAGGAGCCGTGACAGCAGCTCTCTAAATGGATCCACTCACTTTAAGGGTCTCTGGTGACTTCTAATAGCCACCTCCTCAACCACTTCCCAGCACTGGATCAGATAGCTCACCACTTCCTTCCTGAAGCTCCAGCTCTCCTTTGTCATCCTTTACATTCTACTTAATTCTCTCTCCTCACGGGTTCCTCTTTGATTCTCTCTCCTCTTTCCTCTGATGAGAAATGTCATACATCTCTATTACTTTTGCCATTATCGCTAGAGAAGTTGCTTCTAAATTCTGTGCTTCCAATTCTACATGTCTAAAGGTCAAATGTATACAAGCTAAACCCTGAGCCTGCATATAGATTCTGTTCTCTGAGAAGTAAAACTCATCTTACAAAGTTTTGTCACACACACAGTTTGTAGTAAACTATTTCCCCCCTATCATGCATCTTAGTCTTTTCCTCTCTTCCTTCACAGTGAATACACTCACAGGCCCAAATTCAGCTGAGAGAGAAGGCCGCAGGATCCCACCTAAACGAGTCAACCTAACCCATTTCATGTTCACTTGAGAAAACACACAACTTGGACTCACCACTTTGACATTTTCATTTTTGTCCTTAATAACAAAATTAAAGGAGAAAATTGTATTGAATGTTTAAATAACTGCACAGATAAACACATTGTGTAGCTAATGTTCAAAACAAGGCAGAAACTGTTAGAAACTGGCAGACAGCATCAAAATTTTGAATTACATTATTGGTTATTGTAAAAAAAAAAGCCAGAATTTGTTTTACAAAACATAATTTAGGGAGATCAAGTACAATGGAGCCAGGAAACAGAGGTTTGGCTCAAATGGTGGAGTATAAGCCTTGAGTAAAAAAGCTAAGAGAGAGCAGAGTGTCTTGGCCCTGAGCTTAAGTTCCAATACCAGCACACACACACACACACACACACACACACACACACACACACACACACACGACACCCACTGATTTGGTACTCTTGGCCCAGCATTCAGGACCATCTCTTGATACCTCCATAATCCAATTTGATTGGGCTGAAGAAGCTCAGGATCTCATATGTAGTATCTCTGGGTTTGAAATGAGAAAGAATGTTTAAAATGCTTTCTGATAGTATTGTTCCAAATACATAAGGAGTTAAAGAGGCTTTTTTGTCTTGCCTAGGATTATGATAGTGTTTTGTAAGTTCTAAAGTATTATGTAATTGCTATGTGTTAAAATCTGTCTTATTTGGAAAATTAATTTCAAATTCCAAATAACTTGAAATTTTTTTTTTACAATGAAACACATTTTTTTAAATGTGTTTCATTGTAAACTCCTAGAAGGCAGGGCTCATTTCTTCCTTATCTTTGCATCTTATCTCTCATAATATTTTTAATATAAGTGCCCAAAAGTTCTTATTATAAGCACACCTCAATGAATTGACATAAAAGAATGAAAGCCGAATTAACCAAGAAAGTCTCTAAAAATGTAATCACTTGGCATTGCATAAAGCCCTCTAAGTTACTTCAGATGAGACAATTTCAATCAGACTCTAAATAAGAAACAGAAAGCCTACAGATAAGAAAACAATTGTACATTTACATCTTCATCAGATTGTATTTCCTCTCATGCAAATCAGCAGAATCAACCTGCAAGGAATTTGACAGCAGGACTTCAGGCAAAGGCAAGAGGAAAATTATTCAGCTTCTTTGGCTCCAAAGCAAACTTGAGCTGAGGCTGGAATGAAGAAGAAATAAAAGGCAAAAGAAACATCCACAGAATGTGGGTCCCTTCTCATTTGAAGCTCTTCATCACTGCCTCTCACCAGCCATAGCCAGTAGGAGAAAATGTTTAGCCTGTATCATAAATAGTGTTGTTTGTGCCTGCTCCTGCTGTTCAGGAAGCCACATCGCTTGAGACTCTGCATGGAGATTATTCACATACACACACACACACACACACACACACACACACACACACACACACACACACACACCATATTTAAACTACCACTGCTTCCTCTGAATCCAGAGCTGGCTCCTCTACTGAGAATCTCTTCCCTGGGACAGACATCAATGAAGCAAGGAAATTGTCTCTACCTCAGGGCCTGTTACCAGGACTCCGTCTTTTCAAGGCTTGCCACAGCCATGCTCTGGGAAGCATTTATCTATGCTCCCCGCTTTGTCTCCCTGCACCAAAAAACAAGGAACAGCAAAAGAACAGTCATTATTTGTATTTGGCAAGAAAGGCGGCAGTAAAAACTGAGAGGTGGTGGGTATGTAAATGTCAGGGGAGAATGTGAATGAGGGAGCAGCAGGAAGCTCCAAGAATTCTCAGTGGAGAGAAGCCTCAATTAGAGAGACAAGTAATTGATGTCAAGAAGGAAGGAAGGAAAGAAAGAGAGAATTTAGGTGGGGGTGGGGAGAGTCCACTAAGAGCACCTAAGGGCAAACAAACTCGGGTCCAATGCTGCGTCCCCTGCTCAGGTTATAAAAGCATGAAGACTTTTAAAACCACACCGATTTTAGAATGGACCGTCTGTGATTCAAATACTGTCTCTGTGCTTGCCATTCATGAATTATAGAGGTTCATTTCTTAAGTTCTTTGTGACTCAGTTTCCTCATCTGTAAAGTAGTCATGGTGACAGTCACTACCTAACAGGGTTGTCGTGAGGCTCAAAGTAGCTGATATTTAGAGTGGTTAACAAGAGAACAGTGTCTGGCACACAAGGATGTGTGAGCTGCTATTTTTATGATGATGATCTGGTAAGAGTCACTTTGACACTCCTGCCTTACTTTCCTTATTTAGAAGAAGAAAGCAGCAGCATAGCCAGTCACTTCCATCTGTCATTCTTACCCATTGAATACATATTATTTGCCACATGCCTTGGGAAAACAGATGCCCAACTCAGGGGTAAGGAGGCCCAGGATCTTCAGCATGTTAGAAATGGGTGTCATTTAACACAACTTGAGCCACAGAAAACTCCTGCGGCCAGCACTGGTCTCACATGCCAGTCTTTGCATTGGGCAAGGCCTTCACTGGGCCAGATACATCCTGCCTGGGGCAAAGTTCTCTGAGAGAAGGTTCTAGAAGGAAACATAAGCCCTCAAATGGTGCTGGCCTTCAATAAGTAAAAATGCTACTACTTCTTCCTATTTGGCTGAAGATGTGTTCTTAGTAAAATTGAGTAGGAAGCTCCATTTTCATTGACCTTTCTCTGATGCCCTAGTCCATGCCCCTCCCAAACAGAGAAGAGCTGAGGAGGGAGTGTGGTTGGTGAGAAGTTCTACCAGGACTAATTTCCAAGGGTGCTAAAACATCCTTAGGGCACAGAATCTTGCCAGAAATGACATGAAATACCGAAAAAGTGGGCTTGTCAAAACTTTTCTTGAAGCCACACACCCATGGCTCATGCCTGTAATCCTAGCTACTCAGGGGATCACAGGTAGGAAAGTCCATGAGACTCTCATCTCCAATTAATCACAGAAAAAGCTGGAAGTGGCACTGTGGCTCAAGTGATAGGGTGCTAACCTTGAGCAAAAGGAGCTCAGGGACAGTTCCAAGACCCAGAGTTCAAGCCCCAGGAGATGTAGCTTGGTGGCAGAGTTGCTTGGCTAACATGTACAAAGCCCTGGGTTCCATGGGGAATCCCAAGAGGGGAAGAGGGTGCGAAAGAGGAAGGAAGAGAGGGAAGGAGAAAATAACAAAGAACCCTCTTCTTGATGATTATATTGCGTGTGATTGGAAGAGCACAGGAATTAAACAGTTCTGATCTAGAGTTGTACAGTTTTCCAGAAGTATCTGGAACTTAGTAGAAGGGAATTTTCACTGAGCAGATGCTCAATGGGGTTGGGAACAACAGTGCGCGAAACAGGACATTTCGAAGGTGAATTGGCTACATTGTGGAGAAATGTAAGCGGAAGTACCTCAAAGAACTTGTGCCTTCTCAGGGAGCTCTCCTTGGTCAATTGCTCCTGTTTTCAGTGCTAAACTCAGGAGGCTGAGTTGAGCTTGCAGATAATAGTGTCGAGGGTATCATCAGTAAATTTCTATCCTCTGCATCTACACATGAGGAAGACCACATGTGTAGAAACCGCATCCAAGCTATTAACTGCAGCCTTGGTCCTTACAGGCTTCCTGCTCTAGGCTCTGTATCTTACCATGCCCACTGGACCTAGACAGCTTCTCAAAGACCCTTCTTAGCATCACCAGCCCACAGCCAAAATCTTATGTGGATATGTTTGTGGAAGAAATTATGGTCCCACATGTGTGCCCTAGGTGCACAGAAGCCAGGGCTGTCTAACTTCTAACAAGACCCATGAGAAAACCAATTCCTGTAACACAAAAGGGAGGCTCAGATGCCCAGTGGTCAAACACGAAAAGGCAAATATATGAATGCAGGACTCGAGAGAGGAGCTTCCTCTTTAGGGACCCTGAATGTAATCCTCCATTAAGATGAAAGTGACCACATGCCCTGCTTGCCAGTGACAGTCTCATTTATGCCCATTGTGTTGACTTAATTATTAATAACATCCCTTTCACTCTCAGAAGTGAGTTGCATGGGGCGGGGGGAGGGGGGTACACATACATGTGTGGACCCAAACTGCCAAGAACTGTGCCACCAGAGATTCGGTTCTTGGTAAAGTGGGGGCACCTCCACCAGGAATTACTCATTACCACCTGAGACTACCAGTGAAGAATGATTCAAAGGAACGACTTCCCTAATAACAGTGCCCTCCCTTGGTAAATGACTGGCTGCTTGGCATTTGGAAAACCGGGAAGCAATCATTCCTGGAAAAGATTCTTTCCACTGTGCTGTTCTTCAGAGCATTTCTGAGCCTAGCTCGTTTTCTCTCACTTCCTCAGGATTCTACCCTTAACTGACTTCCAAGTAGCAATCTTTTTGCTTCCGCTTTCAAATACCAGCCTATTCTGAGGATTGTAGCTCTTTGGGAGAAGGGATAGAAAAGAATTAAGATATCCAAAAAGACATGCAAAAGGATAGAATGGAGAAAGGATGAGGGATCGAGAGGAGAAGGGAAGTAAAAAGAAACAGAAAAGAAGAAGGAAATGACATGACAGGGAGAGAAAAGAAGGAAAAGAAGATCCGGGGACCACCCTACCCTGTCCATTACGCATGAACATGTGATGGTAAGAGTTAGTAAGGCAACAAGCATCCCAGCCTAATTCCAATGGGTTTTCTTGGCGAAGTTCACTCTCAACATCTAAGTCATTAAGAGGTGCATATGTCATGGCACAGGACCAGAGCTCTCAGGAGCACCCTGTGCTGTGTGGTGGGAGGATTGAATGAATCCCTGGGTTTATCCATGTTGACATGAGGAACAAACCTACTGCTCCCCATGAAGTACTTCCTCAAAGGAAGCAGGCCCTCATTGTAATCTAAGTCCTTATTCTCAGTACCAGCAAAGCAAAAAGGTTCACCCTTTCAGAAAGACCACATCCAACTTTACCTGGAAATACCAGCTTGAGAAAAAAAAATTATTTGTTTCTCATTGAGAAAATTCCTTTAGTCAATTCCACAGAAGTCTTCTGCTATGCTCAGTAATGCTTTTAAAATAATGCAGCTATTCCTTAAACCAATAGATAGGGAAATCACACATTACCAACTAAGACTCTGCTACTTTCTCCACACAAAACATACTCGATACTCCTGCTTTATTACTGGCTAGTGAAACCAGTATTTTTTTCTCTCTCCCTGTTTACAAGCAGTTAGTATCCTGTGCTATGCTATGATCACTAAGTATTGAAAGATTTTTAGCTTCTTTTTTAACCTCCAACCTCATGCTGATTTGTACATGTCTACAAGGGACAGAGAGGGAGGAAAAATCCACTTCTTCTGAATGATCCAACCTCACAATTAATAATTGAGAATCTCTTTTTTTCTGTCTCCCTTGCCTTTTTTTTCCTCTCTCCGAATGAGAGTGCACTCTTCAGCTTGTTAAGCTCAGCTCACTCCCGCTGATAATTCACCAGAGATCATAATTTATGGACAATTGAAGCTGCAGAAACATCTCTTAGAAGGAACAGAGCAGATCCATAGCAACAATTCTTCAGGGGAATATTAATCCCCGGCTTTATGTAGTGCTAAGTGTACAATGGTAATCAGAACTTGAGTAGAAGCTGCTAATCATTGAGGGAAAAGGCTGTATAAAGAATTCATAATGGAATTAGCCTGCGGCAAACAAAGAAAGACAAAATTAAATCAGCCATCAAATTGCACCAAGGAATTTTAATTTACAGGTTAATGTAGGATTATGTAACTAATCACAGCTAACATTTTCAATGAACAACCAATAAAATTCTACTCTTTTTTTCCCTTTCTAATCTTACTAATGGTATTCCAATAACATGCTTTTATTACCCTATAATATGCTAGAAATAATTCTCAAAAATCCTCAAAGTCTTTCTACAGGCTCAAACCAGGCATAGGAAAATAGTTTGGAAATAATGCATCAAAAGTATAGATCTAGGGAGATCCACTCCTGAGTTCGATCCAGACCCAAGAATATCTGAGTAAGTTTGCATAAAATAGATTTACATAACCATATAGCTTTAATGTATATGCGTGTTTTTCATGCAGTGCGGGGAGCTATAATGGGACAAAAGAGACTATATTAAATATGTGAAACCAATTTAGAGCACAAAGTATATCAGCTAATTCTAAATAAAACCATTGCAATAGATTTATATGTCAATATTGCAGGCATATCCAATGACATACACACCAAGGACTACAGTAACAGAGTTTTCATGGTTTATAAATGTGAACATCATAAAAAGAAATAAGGTTTCTAGGATAAAAAGTTGATTAGCATTTCCCATGGGAGGGGGGTAGGAGTCTTGTTTCCTCCCCATTTATATTTTGATATCAACCAATGCATGACAAAGACAGGAAAAAAAACCCTCTATACAATTTTAAAAAATTATATGAAACCCACTGCTTCATAAATATAAATATATAAAAAGGCAGCCTAACTCTTTGCACATTGGCAAAAAAGAAACTCCAAAATTATACTGTACGCTTAAAAAGACATCAGTTTAATCAAAAAGATCTTTTTCCAACATATGGCAGAAGGAAAATTATTATAAATGGAGTAAAAAGTATGTTCATAAGCTTTACTTCACGAGGGAAGAATGTTGGGAAGAAAGGCGACAGCATTCTTCTTGCATATGTTTTTCTTGTCTAGAACAATGTGGGAAAGTCTCATTTTCCTTTAATCTAAATGTTCATTTTATAGAAGCAGCAACATTCGGCCCAGTTATTAGCAAAGGAGTTTTGTTGCTTTATAAAGTCTAATTTTAAGATGCTCACTTCCAAAAAAACATTATGGTGTCAATTGCAGTACCCTTCAGCAATCCTGTAATAACTTTATTCAACCATTTCTAATTATAATTATATTTTCAATTCCTTTTAGCTATAGAAACTCTTTATCAATCAGAGCACAAGACAGAAAATTACTTTATTACAGCTACAGCTCGTTAGGCTGAGTGCTCTTAATGAAGCAGCCTCATAATCAGATGAAAATCATGCCGGAGAAAACTTGCATCATTAGTCTGGGCCTTAATTACCAAGAAATATAGTCACTAACAATGATATTCCATCTCATGATATGGTGCGTGCACCTTCTACACTAGTTGCAATTAATAATTCCACCGACTGCTACAGAATCTTTTCTATTTATTCATAACAATGGAGGGGGGGATTCTAAATTTAATTGAGCGCTTCAGATTGTGCTCTTTCTCCCTCTCTCGGGCGTTCAGATTAAAATGTCACAAGGCTAATATTCTATCTTACAATAATTCATCATTTTAATTACATATTTTATGTATGTGAAATGTCTTTTTTCGCTTTATAGGAGAGGTTGACATTTTGGGGGATACATCTAGGAAAATGGGTGGCCTCTTGTGAAAATGGATCCTACCACTCAGGATCATATCAAAAAAAAAAAAGAGAGAAAGGAAAGAAAGAGAAAGAAAGAAAGAAAGAAAGAAAGAAAGAAAGAAAGAAAGAAAGAAAGAAAGAAAGAAAGAAAGAAAGAAAGAAAGAGGAAGGGAAGAAAGAAAGAAAAGAAAGGGAAGAAAGAAAGAATTACCCCTGCCTCCAGTTCATTAACTTCATCCACATTGGGAAAAAGCTGCCTATAAGAACAGAGCATTCATTGAAATTAATGTCAGCATCTTCTTCTAGGCTTGAGCTGGTGTTCTGAGGGTGGGGGTGGGGGCAGGGGACAGGGTTGTGTCACTGGCCTCTTTGTTAAGCATGATTGATCACAGACAGAATCAGCAACTTTCCTTTGTGAAAGCCTTCTTTCTTCTGCCCCATTTCCTTTCACCCTTTCCTTGTCCCCCTGAGTCCCCAAGATCCCTGCTTCAGACCTGCTGAGAAATACCTGGGAAGGACAGATCTGGGCCCCTTGCTCTACACACTGCTGGATCCTCACAACTGTCCATTTGAATTCTGAGTGTGCTCTGCAGGCTGGCTGGAATCTGGAAGACAAGGTGCTCTGGGCACTGCTGCTCTTTTTCAAACACAAATTAGGCTCCTGGGTGTAGGGAAAGAGAACACAGGGAGGGCAGAGGGCAGCGGGCTTGGCAGAGATAAATGACATCCCCATTTGACCCTCAAACCCAAGGATGCCTAGTGCTGAACTTCCTGCCCCAAACTGCCTTCCACGGGAATAGTGGCCAAACGGCTGATTTGATTAATCTGGGCTGTACTTTTCCCAGTCATCTGCAGTCTGAGCACCAAGCAGTTTGATAAATGAAATTGATAGAAGAAGAAAATGAGTTGGAAAAATCCACAAGCCACAAGAGGAAGAGTTCAACCATGAATATAAAGATCACCTATTTGAAAATCATTGGCTTCACAATAATTCATGTTGAACAAGTGACAGCACAGGTTTTTCTTGTTGTCATCATGGCTATTTTACTTTATTTTATTATACTTTTATTTTTGTGCCGCTCCTGGGGCTTGGACTCAGGTCCTTGAGTGCTTACTTGGTTTTCTTACTCAAAGCTGGTGTTTTACAACTTGAAGACAGTCTACAGTTTTGAGGTAGTATTAGAAGACCTTGCCGCAATCCCAATTTGACCCCCAAAGAGATAAACAAATAACTGAATAAATTAATACATGAAATCTTTCCACAAAAAGAAAAAGTTCCAGATCATGGCAATTTGAAGGCAGTAAGGAAATGACTATATTACTAGTGTTCTTCATCTCTCCAGGTGTGACTCAGATTTAGAAAAAAGTAGTGACACATGACCTGATGTTTCACATAGAGTTCACAGGCAAAGTGGCCACTGTAAGGAAAGGCCCACTTAGCAGTCCTAATCTCTGCCCTCCACTTCCAGCCTCTGATATCAAAGGGGCCTCCAAAGAGACAGACAGCGCCATTTTCTCCCTTTCCTCTTAAGAACTTGGCCTTGTCAGCTCTGCTGGCAATAAATCTTTCCTTCTACTTGACTTCTGTCTACATAGTCTTTCTTTGGGTTACTTCCTACCCAGGTTTACCTTTTCTCCTCAGCCACCAAGAAGGAATCTGGAAGATGAGTGCCCACAGGACATAGCAACACATGCACCACTGCAGGAAACTGGGGACCACCTGGAGGAGAGTGTTAGGTAGACAAGATGAGGTAGAGCTGGACCAAGGAAAGAGCTATAGGAAGCAGCAGGAAATGAAAAGCAGCCCAGCAAGAAAGCAGAAAAGAGGGCATTAATCAGAACCACACAGAGCACATTTCCATAGGAAAAATGCTTGGCATTCTGGACAGCTCCAATGGCTGCAAAACAACTAGAGATGTGCATAATCCCCAAGGACAACTGGTTTTCAAGGCCCAGCCTGATACCCTTAGAAGCAGCTGTAGAAAGCCACGGAAGAGTTAAAGGGAACCGGCTGTGTTTCACGGTCTCCTAGTAAAGCCTCAGCATGCTGGCCCTTGCCTTCTATCAGTGCTTAATACATTCTCTTAACAGCACTCTGTGTAGGCACAGAAGTCACTACAGGTATTTTCATCCAGCAGGTGCTGCCCACACAGACACAGGAAAGGCCCATGGAAAGCTCTAGACCATCCTCTGGGCCTGCATTCTGCTGTGTGCCTGGCAATGTTTGCATTCGGTTCCTCCATGAGAAAGAGCCATGAGCACAGCCGCTATATCTAAGGGGACAGGGACGCTTGCACCTTGGAAGGTCTTCTGAGGGAGACCCCTAGCCTCGCAGGCTCATCACTCTCCTCAGTATAGTAGCTATGGCATGATATTCTTCCTGAACCCTGCCACATCCCACCTGGGTGACCTTAGGAAGGTGACTTAACTTCTTTGTTGCCCCAGGTTCTATATGCCTAGAGTAAGACCAATGTAACAGCGTCTGCTTTAGAAGATGGAGGCAAAGGTGATCTAAGATGAGGCATGTAAAAGGCTTGACCCTTGGTAAAGCACTTGCCTAGCATATGCAAAGCTCCTGGGTTCAATCTGCAACATGGCCAAAACCCAAGCAAACAAACTTGACCTGACCCATAGTAAGTTTCAATGAGCATCAAGTCTGACCACCATCATTATTGTCACTATTGGTAACACCAAAGACAAGAGGCAAACATGTTGCTGTGAAAACAAGTATAATCAAGGTAGAACCCAAATAGTGTAATTCCTTAGAAAGACAAAGTCAAAGTTCAACAACATAAACAACAGGAAGCAGGTACCTGAAAGAGGTGAGGTGAGGTGAGGTCAAAGGGAAAAGGGTAGAGGAATAAAGAAGAGAAGATGGAGAGGATGCAATTAAGAGTTTAATGTATAGCCTACAAAATTAAGGAACGTGAGTGAAAGGGTGAGTAGGGGAGGGATGGGTGAGAATGTTGAAAGGGATGACATTGATTGAGATGCATTGTATTCATAAACTGCTTTGTTAAAGGACAACTCCTTTGTACAACTACTTAAAGATAATTTTTTAAAAAGAAAACAAGTTCAAAGATTTTAGTAAGTACTTTTCAAGACTTGCTACACGTTAAAATCATCGGACCCTTCATTTCCCCATTCTGAATCAATTAGATCAGAATCTCTCAGGTGGAATTTTCAACATTCTTTGCATGATTCCCGTGTGCTACCAGAGTTTGAGGTTCACTAAATGCTGGGTTTCTAGACCTAGGCATGCTATTTAAAACATGGATGTGTCAGCTAAAACATTTGCATGCTCCAATGTGGTAAAGCCTTTCTCTGAGTTGCCTGGACAGTGATGGGAATCTTGTAACTATATTTTGCACATTTATGACCCATGAATGAACAACCACAGCCTCGGTTGATGGAATGTGCCTGTTGGCTTTTCCAGCTGGTGAAGTGGTCCATTTCCCTTATACAGAGCATACTGCATGCAGCCAAATGTTCCCACAGGATGGGCACCTGTGACTTGCAAACACTTCTGTCTAGGGCCAGGACACGCACATGCCACATGGCAAATGGTTAGCCATGAGCACCAAAGCCAAGGCTGCCTTCCCCTGTGGCTTAGCAAGGGCAGTCCGCACAAAACCTGCCCAGAGAGATAACAGTAAGACCGCAGAGGGAGGAAATGCCTACCATTCAGGTCTTTGAGAGTAAAAATTAACCAGTCAGAGTGCATGAAGCTAGAGACAGGCTAAGTCCTTCCCTATCTTGATGACTTTGACAGCTGTTTAACATCTGCATTTGCAGTATCTTGGAAAACTGAAAATTCAAACTACTTAGATTACCTAAATAAATCTGCCAGGTGCTCAAAAGACAATCCTCTATCTATTTGTTTGCTTTTCATATTTAAGATATTTCACCACCAAAAAAACAACAAAAAATACTTTGAAACCTTATTTGCAAGGCAATGATAGAAAAGCACAATTAAAGAAAATAAGGAGAGGGCTGGGAAGGTGGCTCAGTGGTAGAGCGCTTGCCTTGCATGCTTAAGGCCCTGGGTTCGATTCCTCAGCACCACATAAGCAAAAAGAAAAAAGCCGGAAGTGGCGCTGTGGCTCAAGTAGTAGAGCGCTAGCCTTGAGCTGAAGAGCTGAGGGACAGCGTCCAGGCCCAGAGTTCAGGCTCACGACTGGACCCCTCCCCCCCCCCCAAAGAAAAAGAAAAGGAGAAATTAAGAAGCCTAAGCAGCATCTAAACTCATCATTCATTTCAATTCCTCTTTTGCCTCCCAGCAGAAAGGGATTTACTTAGATGTTGTGGGTTACTGTAAACATGAAAGGGGAAGGCCCCATTCCACAGAGCCAGCAAAGCAAACATCTATTCCCCAGTTTGAGAAATCAAGTCTCCTGCTTGGTTGACCTGTAGCTGCTTTTTTACCTCACAGAAGGATTATGAGGAGGTAAGCAGAGCAAAGATGAGAAAAATTATTAACAGAGGGTGGGGGAAAAAAAACAGAAGATTCATTTACACCACAAGATTCAGAATGGAACTGTAAAATGAAGAGCAAACACACCAAAGAACTTAAAATGCAGAAAGGCACAAATATGGTACGGGTCTACTTATGTGAGGGTTATAGAATAGAGGGTTATAGTACATAGAGACAGTAAGTAGGGCTGTGCTGTCAGAAACTGGGAATACCAGAATATGGAGTTATTGAATGGGGAGCTACAGAGTTTCCACTGGGGATAATGAAAAAGTTCTGGAGATGGATGGTGTTAATCGTTGCACAGCAATGTGAATGTACTTACTGCCACTGAACTGAACAGATAAAAGCTGTTAAAATGGCAAATTTTATGTTGTGTATATTTTACCATAATAAAAAAAATCAGCCACAAAAGAACACTTATCTTGCAGCTAAAAGGAAATTATTTAATATTTAATAATGTTTTACTTCAGTGGTTATTTTTTTCAAGAGGCAATATAGAAATCCAAAATTCTAAAGCTCTTCCTTGAAATGCTGGCAGATGACGAAAGGAAAATTTGAGGCTGGAAAAACATAGTTAGGAGTCCTGGGTTTAAGATGTCTTCCTGACCTTACTGAGCGAGGCTAGCCTCTGGCAAGACACAGTGACTCTCAAAACTTGGTTTCCTAGTCATTAAAGAAGATCACTAATCCCATCAACTCTACCATAGCATCCATGAAATGTTCCTGAGGGAAAACCACACTGTTGCTACAGGCAAATATTCACATTCTCCTCTCTATTGGCTACAAAGGGAACAATTAGATCAAAATAAATCTTCACTGTCAGACGTGCAGGCAGAGAACACACCACAATATACAAACCTTAACAGTGAATTATCTCTCTCTTTTTCTCTGTCTCTGTCTCTCTCTGTCTCTGTCTCTGTCTGTCTCTGTCTGTCTCTCTCTTGGTCTCTCTCTCTCTCTCTCTCTCTCTCTCTCTCTCACACACACACACTGGGGTTCGAACTCAGGGCCTCCTACTTGTTAAACTGATGCTCTACCACTGAGCCATATCTCCAGTCTTTTTTGGTATTCAATATTTTTTAGTTAGGGTCTCACTTACCCTGTGTTAGCTATTATTTCTCTGAAGTCACCACCAGACAATGGAAGACAAGAATAAGTCTTAGGACTTTGGGGTTCAAATCTCTGCTCCAAGCAAGGAAGGAAGGGAGAGAGGGAAGAATGGAGGGAGGAGGGAGGGAGAAAAAGTGATTTTTTTAAAAAAAAGCAGTCTACTATTCTGCAGTGTAAAAGTCATAGATAGGAAGGGCAGATGGCTTTTGAGGCATACCTAAGACCACCTCTGGGGAACATTTTAGGTTGTCCAGGCCAAATGTTTGGGCAAGTCAGGACCACAGTGCTTCCCACCACTACTCTTTGGAGCCACCCTCCCACCACCGAATGGAGATAATGAGGTCAACAAACAAAACTTCCCTCCCTCTGGGTCATGGTGGGAGGACAGCTATGGGTTCCCCCAGAGCAGCTCATTAGCAAACTGACCAGTGGGGCTGCAGAACCGCCCCCCATAGAAACTTCAGGCCTAAACTAGGGCTAGGGGAGGAGCTTCACAGTGGTCTTTTCTCCTGGGAGACAGATGATAGAAAACAGGAGGACAGTGACCCCTAGCCTCCAAATTTCCTTCTGGGATGGAGGTTGGGGGCGAAGCTACCTCTCTACTTGATAACTGCTTTGAGCACTTTGTAAAGTAACCCACACACCCATCATAACCACACATACTACAGTAATGGGTTTAAAAAGTATTCATTTCCTTTTGTTCCCTAAAAATAAAGATGCCTGCTGCACACAACTAAGACTTCCAAAGATCCACAGCGAGTACCAGCCTTTCTGCTGAAGGAAGGTGAGGAAGTCTATGTGTGAGACCTGGTGGCTGGGGGCCCACGCTAGGGAAACCCTGCTCCATGCCATGGGCCTCCTGCCTCTCACATCTTCCCCAGCGCCCTCAGAAACAAGGGCCCACTGTCTAAGGCACAGCAGTCTAGCAAGCTGGATGAAGTAATTAAGGGCTGCATCTGTCAACCATTTCTGCTAAAAAGTCTTAAGGATGTTTAGCTCCCTCAGGCCCCATGCATTAATTAATCCTCGTTACCTGCACACTCAGATTGCTCTGGAAGCAGGAGACTGCTGCAGGGAGAAGAGAAGTCCTAGGGTGTGTCACTCCACAGACATTGAAACCAATCCATCAGGATTTGGAAAGCATCTCAGCCACCATGTGGTCCACTGTCCTGAGAATCAGACCATATTAACCAGTACTATGGTATTAATGGTTTATGTAGAGCTCACCAATTTTCCACTCATTCATTTTTTTTCTGTTCTATGAACCAAGTCAGTACATTTAATTGTTTCCTTAGCCTACTCTAAATCTATTTCTCAGTCTTCCCTGGTTTTTGAAGGCATTGACACTTTTGAATGCTGGTCCAGACTTCCTTTTAGGTTTGTCTGGTGCTCCATTAATAATTAGATGGAGTATAGTCTAGGGGACAAATCCCACAGAAGTGAATGCATGCTTTCCCTATCGTCCCAGGAGGCAGTTGATATTAGTCCTATGGCATCACTGGTGATATTTACCTCAATCAGATGATAAGGTAGTATCTGCCAGATTCCCCTACTGTAAACTTGCAACGGTTGCCTTTCTTTATTCTTCTGAAGCATAATGCTAAGGCTAATGCTCTAAAGGAATGGGACATTCTCATCATGTGGCACCTTAGGTCGGACTCCTCAGTAAGAGCCAAATATCCATTTTGAGAAATCACAATGTGGAAGTCAGAGATTTGGGCTCAAAGCTCAGCTATGTAGGTGTGGCTGTCACACAGTTGGTGGATGGGGTTTCTGCTGTCTCCTCTTTCTAGGATGTTCAGGGTGAAGCCACCTTCTCCAGATGAATGCCAGAATCAGAGGGGCAGACAGAAGGGCAGGAGTTGCAGTTGCCAGGCTCCAACCCATGGAGCCAACTGTTGAATACCTACTGTCTTCCTTACCCTTCCCTGCAGCAGCTAAGCATGCTGTCTTATGTTCCTGGGTACAGCCAATGCTTGCCTACATCCAGGCTTTGTTCCTACCTTTCCCATCCTCTCTCTCTCTCTTTCCTGCAGAACTTTTTCCCTTGCTTTGCTTGGGTCTCTGATCAAACATCATGTCTTCAAGACAGTCTTCCTTGACCATCCTACAATTTTCCACAGATTCCATTTCTCAGTCCTGTATTTTGATTTCAGTCATTTATCCCCCTACATTAGCTGGTTTGCTCCAGAAAGGACAGAGATGTGGTATATTCTATTTCTCCAGTGGCTAGGACAGAGCTTGACATAAAATAGACTGAGCCTTGAGAGATAGTTACTAAATGAAGGGAAACATGGAAAACTAATTGTTGTATCTGCAACAACGCTTGTGCTCTTGTAGATTCACAAATCCTTGCCATATTTCTACATCACACAACTTCCTACCAGCTTAGTGTTACTGTTTGAACCTATTAGTATCCAAGGTTATAGTTGTGGAGGGATTGAAAACACTTTATACAGGATAATGATTATCCTATGGAGATGAAAAAGTGATTTTATCCTTTATGATAGCTGTGGTTCACGTGAAATTGTTAAGATTTTGAAACCAGATCCAAATTCAATAGGAATTCAGATTTAAGTGCTGGGATTGATTTGTAATGTCGCCAGAAGAAAGAGATAGGGAACAGTGATTGACAAGCCACACACACACACACACACACACACACACACACATACACACACACACACACACACACACACACACACACACTATTCCTAGCCCTCAGATTTTTCCTCTGTGAGCAGATCTGGTTTGTTAATTAATACAAAATGATTGCCATTTAACCATACTCCTTCAAGGTCATTACCTAAGTCATAGTTGGTAAATTTTATATGTAAAGGGTCAGACAATAAATGTCTTAGGCAGTGTAGAATCTACAACATCTTCTGTGGCAATTTAAATAATAGTAAATGAGTGTTGCTAAATTCCAATAAAGCTTTATTTATAAAAAATAGGCCTCAAAAGCAGGACTGATCAAAGTTAGCCTGGGCAATATTACACATAAACCCAAGGTAGTATAAAGAATGGAAATGCAGGTCTTATTTCTGTTTATTTATTTGTTTATTGCACCAGTCTTGGGGCTCAAAAAGCAATAATCATCAGGAGCCAGGCACTGGTGGCTCACATCTATAATCCTCACTACTCAGGAGGCTGAGATCTGAAGATCGTGGTTTGAAGCTAGCCAGGGAAGGTAAATCCATGAGCCTCTTATCTCCAATTAATCATCAAAAAGTCAGAAATTGAGCCCTGGCTCAAAGTGGAAGAGCAGTAGTCTTGAGCAAAGAAGGCTTAGGGACAGTGCCCATACTCTGAGTTCAAGCCCATGATTATTATTAATAATAATAATAACCCTCAGGCTGGATGAGGTAGGCTGAATTTTTCCAACCACTAAACCCCATAAATTTGTCTTCAGAGAATGTCAATCCTTCCTTACCATTTGCCCCAAAAGAGCAAAAAGGTATTTAGGAAAACAAAATAAGAATATTCAGAATATTCAGCCCTCACTTGAGACCATCTGACTGCTCTGTGGTCCACAGAGATTATTTGCTTATCAGCATCTTTTGGCACTTTAAGAGTTATCAGAAATGTCACCAGTCACCAAATGTTTCATTAATTACTGCAAACATCTTTAGAAAGAATGCCACAGTGGGTTTCTTTCAACGAGTGATTTATTTCAGATATAATTTCTGTTTAATTAATAGGGGATTTTACTGTGACCCGGAGGGTGTGAGAAGCAACTGAGAGTCTGTGGTTTGGTGAGGGAAAGAGCTGGAAACCTGCCTGTTCCTGCAGAAGGAAAGTTTGACAATAAAGAACAAAAATGAGCTGATTTTTTTTTCAGTTGTGAACATCCAGACAATGCCCTCATTAAGGACACCAATGTACTATCTTAAAAGATAATGGGGTCGGGAGAAGCTAAGATCTACAAATTCAAGGAGGAGGCAATGAAATTTGGCTTACTTACGTCATATCTGAAAATAATTCCATCTCTTAGCTGTGTTGTGTTTTGAGACTATGCCACGGCCTTTACAAAATCCTAAAGCAGCAAAAGCAACAAATGAACAGTACAATTTATTAAGCCCTGCCTGGCACCACATAGCAAAATTCAAAAGACATGGTCCCTGTACATGAGGAGCCAAGTCTTCTTTAAAGAGACTTTATTTGAACTTCTGGCATTCTGAAAACATTTAATCACTTATCTAAGTAATAAGGCTTTTTTTTTTTTAAAGAGGAACACAGTTAAAGGGAAAATGTTGTTGTTTTCAATCACTAATAAGTAAAATGCCTCATCCATATTTCCCTAAATACCAGCTTACATTGGTTTCAGTTTTAATGTCCTGCCAAAAAAGGAAAAAAATCCCAAATATGAAACAAATACATCTGCCTAATATTGCCGTTCAAAATGCCACTGCATTAAATAAAATTCCATGCTGTAAAATTTTGCAAGGTGATAAAACAAAAATGATATAATAAATACAAAACATCTGCTTTTTTTTAACAAGACATTTGGAAACCAATTTCATTTATATTTAAACTTGTTTTGAAGTGTTTCTAGTTTTGAAAAACATTCTAGTTACAGTATATTAGATTCCCACCCCCAACCCCAGCTCCCCCAGGCAAAAGATTAAAGAGCTAATGCCCAAGTGAAGAAGAATGGGAAGAGAGAAAGTATCATGGAGTGTTGCAGAAAGAACCCTGTATAGAATCTTCAGCTGGCTTTCAAGCATAAAAAGAGAGATGTGTGCCCTCCATCAGCAGCCCTGGGAAGGGGATTCTCAGACACACACAGAAATGCATTAAAATGTTACATTTCTGGCTCTCTGATGGTGCGGCTTTGGTGTGGAAGGGTAGGGCTCGTGGATGGAGATCCCATTTTCACCATCAGGCTGGGAAACCCAGCTTGGAGCATCTGGGTATGGGACCTACAACAGCTCAGGAAGGTTTCGAGTTTCCCTTTGAAAACCAAAGACATCTAAAGGCGAAAAGACATTTGAACACTGGCAAGCAGGGGGACCAAGCATGTACATCTGTTTGCTCAATTGTAAGCATTCTCCATTACCCACTGCGAGAGAGAGAGACAGACAGACAGACAGACAGACAGACAGACAGACAGAAAGAGACAGACAGAGAGACAGAGACCGAGACAGACACACACACAGGGAGAGAGAGAGAGAGACAGACAGACAGACAGACAGACAGAAAGAGACAGACAGAGAGACAGAGACCGAGACAGACACACACACAGGGAGAGAGAGAGAGAGAGAGAGAGAGAGAGAGACAGACAGACAGACAGACAGACAGACAGACAGAAAGAGACAGACAGAGAGACAGAGACCGAGACAGACACACACACAGGGGGAGAGAGAAAGAGAGACAGACAGACAGACAGACAGACAGACAGAAAGAGACAGACAGACAGACAGAGACCGAGACAGACACACACACAGGGAGAGAGAGAGAGAGACAGACAGACAGAAAGAGACAGACAGAGAGACAGAGACCGAGACAGACACACACACAGGGGGAGAGAGAAAGAGAGAGAGAGAGAGAGAGACAGACAGACAGACAGACAGACAGACAGACAGAAAGAGACAGACAGAGAGACAGAGACCGAGACAGACACACACACAGGAAGAGAGAGAGAGAGAGAGAGAGAGAAACAGACAGACAGAAAGAGACAGAGAGACAGAGACCGAGACAGACACACACACAGGGGGAGAGAGAGAGAGAGAGACAGACAGACAGACAGACAGAAAGAGACAGACAGAGAGACAGAGACCGAGACAGACACACACACAGGGGGAGAGAGAGAGAGAGAGAGAGAGAGAGAGAGAGAGAGAGAGAGAGAGAGAGAGAGAGAGAGAGAGAGGAAAGCCAGGGTGCCTGCATTCATAGATGAGAATTCCGCCTTTTCCCAGGCACTCAAAGCACCATCCCATCAACACCTATGTTTTATAGCCTTCCAGCTTCCAAATCAGGAGAGAGAGCTCTGCATATTTCACCTGCTCACAGCAGAATAGATGGATTGTGCTTGGAACAAGCAACTAAAAAGAATGTGCTTGAGGACTACTCGTGAACATGTTTTTGAAATTAATATTAGTTTTGAGTATGTGAGTGTGTGTGTGTGTGTGTGTGTGTGTGTGTGCTGGCTCTGGAGCTGGAACTCTGAGCCGGGGCACTGGCCCTAAGCTATTTTGCTCAAAGCTAGTACTCTGCCACTCGAGCCACACCTCTATTTCTGGCTTTTTAGTGGTTAGAAATAAGAATCTTGTGGACATTCCTGACTAGGCTGGCTTTAAACCCCAATCCTCAGATCTCGGTCTCCTAAGTAGCTACGATTATAGTCATGAGCCCCCCCCACCCCCCCAGTGCCTAAGTTATTTATTTTATATTATTTCTTCACAAGTTTTCCCTAACTAGTTAGTCCAGGCTATCTTCAAACTTCCAACCATCTGCCTCAGACTCTTGAGTGTTGGGATTACAAGTATGTCCCACCATACCTGGCTATTGGCTACCTTCTATTGAGCATCTTTTTGTACCAGACATTTTATAAACATTGCCATCATTTATTCTCATGGTGATAGGTAAGTGGTACCTTCTAAATAACGAAGGTAAACTTCAGCAGGACCCCACCCTGGGAAGGAGAATTGGATTGCTCCAAAGTTACCATTCAGACCTTTCTTAGATAGCTCCAAAGATAACAGACAGTCCTTTCTTAGCGTCTGATATGTGAAAATGGGTCATAGCTCATGTTTCTCCTTTCCAAAAATCACTAAGGAGGAGGACCCTTGAATTACTGTACCTTCTGCTTAACAGAATATTTGAAGAGAAATATGGTTTTTAAAGACTTTCTCTGGGCTGAGAAGTTGGCTCAGTGGTAGAGCGCTTGCCTTGCATGCCTGAGGCCCTGGGTTCGATTCCTTAGCACCACATAAACAAAAAGAAAAAAGCCGGAAGTGGCGTTGTGGCTCAAGTGGTAGAGTGCTAGCCTTGAGCTGAAGAGCTGAGGGACAGCGCTCAAGCCCAGAGTTCAGGCCCCACGACTGGACCCCCCCTCCAAAAAAAAGACTTTCTCTGAGAAGACAACTTTAAACAAAGTTAGTCATATGCTGCCAGTAGAAGATAACATATTGCTACACAGTTAATGCTGGCTGGTATCCAATCTATGTCAGTTATACATACATGTAGCTGAAGGGCCTTAGCTCTCATAGATTCAAACCTTTCTATAATTGTATTTATTAATTTTTTTAGCTTCCTAACTAGTTTAAAAGTGAGCTTTATCTCAATCCCTATTCAGTTCAGATAAAATAATGAACATTATTTCTTTTAAACATACACATACACCACATACATACATATATATATACACGTATAGGTACTTATATACCTATACATGTACATACACATATACTAGATTTGAGTGGACTGGAAAAACACCAGGAATCAGTTCAGACTAACATGGTAATCCATCTCTCCTAACAATGTGCCAATCCAGGTCTAAGCCAGCTTGCCCAGTACTCAGAGAGATAATCAACCACTGTGAAGCTCCAGATTCCTGCCTGATGCTCTGGGAGGAGATTCTCCATCTTTCTAGAAGGACTAGGAAGCTGGTTGCTCCCAGTCAGGGCTATTTTCTTCTTTCTTGTATCAATCAAGAAGAGGACTAGAGAATAAATTGATAATGAAGTCCAATCTACAGCCAAAGGAGAGAGCTGAGAAAACCTTGAAACCAGACTATCCCAGAGTAGGAACTCATTCCATTTGTTGAATCAGAGCTCTTGATTCAGTTGAAACATGACTGAAACTCATCCATTTCTCTCCATCTTTACTACCATGATCTAATCCAGACATCATCTTTTCCTACCTGGTTGTCTGCAAATACTCTTCAATGATATTGTCTATTTCCACTATTACTCTTTTTTCAATCTGTTTAGGGACAGAGGTGCCTTTGAAAAAACTAGAAAAAGACCACCTTCTGGGTGGATAAGTGAGAAAAAGTTATTCCTTCTAGGTTGATTTAACATATTGGGAAACTATGGGAAAAGAAGCCTTCTCTTCAGTCTACTACAGTTACTGAAAGCCAGGAGTTGCTAGTAGTCATTGATTGCTACATAGGACAGGACCAGGAGGTGTGAGTCGACATACATTCCTGAAACTATAACCAACCAGAAGGAAGAAAGGGAGTTGGAAAATGACAGACTCCTGGTTGTATGATGAGGCTCCTAGTGTAGCTATCCATGCCTAAACTTCCCAATCCCTGAATTGTTGAAGTCACCTTTTTGCTCAAGCTAATTTGTGTTGTATTTCAGATATTTACCATCTAAGCAGTTCTGATTGCATACCACTGCTAAATGTTAGCAATGTTACATTAAACCATAATCAGGGAAAACATTTGTTTGCATAGAACTGAACTACGGAGGATCTAAAAGCAGACTTACAAATCCGAGTATAGATCTAGAATCTCCTAGGTCTGTAATTCAAACCTATTTGCAGAAAGTGCTTAGATCAGGACTCTACCCTGTAGCTCTGTGCTTTCGATTCAACATGAAAGAGCCCCAAATCACAATACACTAATTCACCTTTTATATTCCAAACTGCTTTTGCCAGCCGCATCAACTGAAGGGAAGTTCTCGTGAGAGGTCAGCACAGGCATCCTTCTGACTCTACATAGTGCTGGCCTTAAATCACCCCCAAAACACAGCTGCCTAATGCTTTCTTCAAAAGGGAAACTGCCTGACCTTCTGAAAGCAGTTGAATGCTCAGATGGTTTTATGTGGTTTTTTTATTTTTTTAAAAAAGTGCACAAAGATATTGATGCAACCTTATTAAATATTGAACAAAAAGCCTTGAAGGCAAGTCAGAAAGCATCCAACATCCTAGATACTTTGCCCTATTCGAACTAAGGTTGTAACTGTGGCTAAAAATCAAAAACCGGGTCCAATGACCATTCATTCATTCATTCATTCACTACTAAAGAGATCTCCATTGTCTTCCTTCACACTGATTTCCTCACCACACTGGGGATGGAGGATTTGACCAGAGAGGGCTTGTAGCATGGGAGATGGAAACTAGGTTCTTTTCTTACTTCCTTCCATTGTGTCTTTGCCAAGTGGTCTAGGCCCATTAACTTTCCTTTTCTTAGTCTCCATTTCTTCCCCCTAAACAAGCAGGGATCAAAATAATATCTGAGCTTTATTTTAGGGGGGGGGAGTCCGGTTGTGGGGCCTGAACTCTGGGCCTGGTCGCTGTCCCTCAGCTCTTCAGCTCAAGGCTAGCGCTCTACCACTTGAGCCACAGCACCACTTCTGGCTTTTTTCTTTTTGCTTATGTGGTGCTGAGGAATCGAACCCAGGGCCTCATGCATGCAAGGCAAGCGCTCTACCACTGAGCCACCTTCCCAGCCCTATCTGAGATTTTTTGAGGAAAGAATAAGGTACCCAGCACAGGGCACTGAGCCGGGGGGTCAGGACTTCAGCAGGTGCTCCAGATCCATTTCTTTGCTTGTTTTTCATTGCCATAACTGTCTTGGACACACCAGTCAAGCAGGGTAGTCTTACTACTTCTTAGCCACAGTGTTCCCTGGCTGAGTAGCATTATACTAATATCCACCCAGTTGTCCAGCCTAAAAGTAAACACTTTTTTTGTTGTTGTTCTGACAGTACTAGAGTTTGAACTTGTGCTTGCTAGGCAGAAGCTCTACCACTTGAGTCATGCACTCAGTTATGTTTTTTCTTAATATAATCTCAAATTCATATCCAGGCCAGCCTGGGCTATAGTTCTCCTTTTAATAATCCCCCACATAGCTGGGATAACAGATGCATTCTATCATGTTCAGCTCTTACTGGGTAAGATAGGGTCTCCTGAGATTTTTGGCTTAAGCTAGTCTCAAACCACAATCCTCTTGCTCTCTGCCTCCTGAGTAACTTGAATTACAGGCATGAGCTATCATGCCCAGCATGAAGCACTATCCTTGTTTCCCTCGTATCTCATATACAATTGGTCAGCAAAACTTGTGGGTTAATCCCTAATAAACATCTCTAATCAAACAATCTCCGCTCCTCCTCCTACATTGTACATGCCTTTGTCTTTGCTCTGTTCAATGATAGCCACAGCCTTCTAACTGGTCTTCCCTGCTTCTCCATTTATCTCTCTACATCTTTTATGGCCACCTGAGGGACACTTTCTGAAGTGCGCATGAGAGCCCCTCACTCTTTTGCTACCTTCTATACCTCCCTAACACTGATACTACTTATAAGAAAAATGATTATTTATTGAGTACTAACAACATATAAAACACATATAAAGCTTGTACATACTAATCTAAAACAACTGTCCAGGCTCAGTACTTTTTAAATATATATTTTTTTTATTGTGAAGATACCGTACAGAGGGGTTACAATTACATGGGCAAGGTAATGAGTACATTTCTTCTCAAGCATTGTTGCCTCCTCCTTTGTTTCCCCTTACCATCCTTTCCCATCCTCCCCCTCCCCCCTTCCCTCCTCCCCACTCCCCCGGCCAAAATTGTAAAGTTCGTTTTCCAACATAACGTCTTGTACATCTCATTGTTGCAATGGGTCTACCTGTATCCCTATTTAAACAATTTGTTTTTTTCCCTTCCCCTCCACAAATTATACCAACATCAAATACAGTGAAAGCAGGGGTTATACCGTGGGGGAGAGACATACAAAGCAACAAAGAAATCATCTTATAAATATGTTAGAAACAATCGCAAGAAAGAAAAAACATTTGAGTCCTCATCTTGGGGTTCATTTCGCCTAATATCAACTTATCTGACTGTTTCTGCTTGTCTCAGACATATAGTAATTGCAAATAAGGGAAACCATGGGACCTATGTTTCTTCGGGCCTGGCTTATTTCACTTAATATATTTTTTTCCAAGTCTTTCCATTTCCTAACAAATGGGGCAATGCCATTCTTTCTGATGGAGGCACAGAATTCCATTCTGTATATATACCACATTTTCTTGATCCATTCATCTACTGAGGGGCATCTGGGTTGATTCCATATCTTAGCTATGGTAAATAATGCTGCAATAAACATAGTTGTGCTGGTAGCTTTAGTATGGTCTTGTTTGTGATCATTTGGGTAAATGCCCAAAAGTGGGATTGCTGGGTCATAGGGGAGCTCTATGTGGAGTCTTTTGAGGAACCTCCATACTGCTTTCCAAAGTGGTTGAACAAGTTTACACTCCCACCAACAATGCAGTTGGGTTCCCTTTTGGCCACATCCCCTCCAGCATCTGTTGTTATTAGAGTTCTTGATTATAGCCGTTCTAACTGGGGTGAGGTGGTATCTCAATGTTGTTTTGATTTGCATTTCTTTGATGGCGAGGGAGGTTGAGCATTTCTTCATGTGGCTATTGCAGGCTCAGTACTTTTATGCCACGCCTATCTTACCCATCATGTTTACACAGCGAGTGGTATGAACAAAGCCCCCCTCTTCCCTAAGGGCTGTCCAGAAATTGCCCTATTTCTGTCAGCTCTCTCATGTACCTCCAAAACTTCCCTCTGTCTCATCCCGTGCACCCTCACCATTCTGCCATTTTCCTGTCCTCAAACATCTTCACTGGGTTATGAGACTTTATCCAGTCTCTATTACCACCTCTAAGAAGCCACCCTGACCACACTGGTGGATGAGGTGGATGTGTGCTCTTCCCACAAGCAGCACCTCCAACCTAGGGAGTCAGAATTCCTGGACGACCTCTTAACTTTTAGCTTTAAAATGCTGTGGATTAAACAAATCTCAGGAATAGAGAGGATTTTGCTTCCAAGCACAATGATTCATCATTTATATCATGTAGGTCACAAATACCTCTGCATCTGAGTTTGATTCTGAGGAGAAAAATCCTCAGAAAGAGTGGAAAGTCTCTGCAGTACTGATACAGATTGCTTCTTAGAAACCCAAGCTATTTCACTCCTTTAGTGAATGAGTTCTGAAAAATCCTGAAGACTGAAAATTGACAGTACTGAAAACATTCTTTCACAAAAAAGGGGTTATCTGAACTTATTAAAAATATTTGCATTTCTTCAACTCTTCCTATGATTCTTTTTTTTAAAGGTGATTCAATTTAGGGGCAACATGATGACAATATGGGACTTTGTGCCAAAGAAAGCTTTTTATTGGCGTCTCTTGTGTTTCTAGCTTTCTTTCTCCAGCTGTTATATCAGATATAATCACCCCAAACTGCGATTTATCATCTCCATCAAATTTGGCTTATTATTCTCAATGTTGAAGTTGACATGAAAACATTCATGGATTAAAACTCAGAGAAAAATGAAGATTGCACAAGTTAGGGACAAGGTGAAGGTTTTTCCCAAAGGTTGGATTACTTGCAGAGCTGAGAAAACATTAGAGGCTATCCAGATGTGAGACACCTGGTACAGACTGCTCTAGCAAAACGTGGAAGCCCAGAGAAATGGAGGCTGTCTCCACTGCCAAGCCAGGCTGAGGAGTTGACTGTCAAGCCACAGTACAACCTGAGGAAGAATGGGAAGTAAGAAGAATTTCTTGCATCACTTGACCTGTGAATTCAAACAGAACATTACATTTAGGTCCTTGATGAAAATTGATTGAATGGCTATTGTATACTGACCAACCCCACAATCACAGCCCATGACAGGTACATATTGATCAAATCACAACCATTTATTGATTGATTATTATGTGCAAGGCACGTGGCATGCCTTCTCTTATTAAACAAATGTTTATTAAACAAACATGAATAAATGGAACTGCTTTATATTAAGATGGATTGTATAAAATGGACATCTCTGGAGGTAAAAAGGGGTCCCAATGTCCTTGCAGTTTAAGGATTACTTGTTCTGTGACACAACATGATACTTTTCATAAATGCATATCATGGAGTTCATTAAAGTCTTTCTTCATTAATAGTTTTGTTTGGGCTTTTTCTTTTTCTTTGCTTTGGTTGGCTTGTTTTTTTTTTAATAGAAACTGTCTCTGAGAGAGGTAGGGAAAGACCAGAAACAACGGTCAAGCCAGCCAATTCTGTCACCTTCACCTTAACCATGCAGGTTTCCTCTACAAGGTCTCAGGCCATCTACCTTGCTCCCCATTCCCAAAGCTACTGTAATAAAATAGAGAATGCTGCCATGGGCTCAGCACGAGCAAAGGTCGGAGCTGGTTCTCCCTGAACTTCTACTGTTCCTCCTATTTCTACATGACCTGCTCTGCCCATTCTTGAAGTCACCCTAAAAAGAACTGATGGCAAAGAAGGGGGTAACAATGCCCAACAAGAAATGTACTCATTACCTTACTGATGTAACTGTAACCTCTCTGTATAGCATCTTTCCAAAAAAATACTTTTTTAAAAAAAAGTGTTTGATGGTTCAATATCTGCAGAGCAACAACCTAAGAGAACTGAAATTCATCCTAAAAGTTAAATTTGAGATGCCATGTCTATCTTAATTAGTAATATTTAATCTTTAGCAGGTGAAATGAGATCACCTGAAATGAATTGCTGAAGGAAAAGAGGACTCCATTTCTAAAAGAGATGGCAGGGGTAGGGTAAATGCTAAGAACTCAATTGAAACCTGAGAACTTCAGACTAAAGGCAATACGAACCAGAGGAAGCCATTCACACAGGAGATAGATGGGAAGTCCATTATCTAAGTGTCTTTTGTCAAGAACCTTCTCACTAAAGTTCCCATTCCCCAACCAAAACACTAAAGAACACAAGTTGGACACTTGTGGCTCATGCTTGTAATCCTAGCTACTCAGGAGGCTGAGATCTGAGGATCATGGTTTGAATCCAGCCCTGACAGGAAAGTCTGTTAGACTCATATCTCCAGTTAACCACCAAAAAGCCAGAACTGAAGCTTATTAGTAGAGTACTAGCAAAAAAGTTCATGTACAGTGCCCAGATCCTAAGTTCAAGTTCAATCCTCAGGACCAACACACACACACACACACACACACACACACCCTAGAGAAGCCCAAAACATGTCAAAATCAAGAGTATTCACTTTAGCCAGAAGCTAAATTTAAGTCAAAGATCCATGGCTAAACAATAGAACATGTTGTATGCCTCCCACCATAGATTTTACTCAGAATCAGATTTAACTCAGAATCAGAGATGAAGATGATAGTCTAGATCAAGTGGGTTATAGATGAGAAATTAGTTGCTCTTTGCAGTAGGAGGAGTCCAGAATACCCCTAAACCATGCCTTCTAGCCTGTTCATTATAGGCAAACGTCTGCTAGCCAGCTGTCAACATGAACCAGCTGACTTAACCGAAGATGTCAGACACCAAACTGCCCTAACAGTGGAGCAGGGTGGAGTCAGGGAGGAGGGGAGAGGAGGGAGAAAAGAGATGTCAGGGAGGCCAAGGAGCATGTGTAAGGATGAGAAGAGTGGGGAGAGGAGGGGTTGATGGTAAAGAAAGTGTAGAAGGGCTGAGTGAGCAGAAGGAAGCGGAGGAAAGAGAAGAGGAGAGGAGGGCTGAGGTGCTTCCCCATGGCCATCTTTCCTAACATAGCTATTTTGAGTAAACCCCTCCTGAATTTCCACCATTGCTTGTACTTGCTTTCTTTGGGGGTGAGTAGCCAGACCTGAGGTGATAGAACATCCAGAGTTGGGCTTCTGGCCAAGGACTCAGTTACATAGCAAAGCATGCTGCCTGTGACCTAGGCCATACCACAGCAGGACTAGGAATGCAACCACTGCACTGGGGCTATCTAGAGTGAAACCTATTCATTATTCATGTCTTCCCCTGTATCCTTTCTGAAATCCCTGAGCCCTGGTCTCTAGGCATTATACCTAAGTATGGCAAGGGCAGTATGTGTATATATATATATATATATATATATATATATATATATATATATATATATATACACACATATATATGTATATGTGTATATGTATATACATATATATATATACACATATATATGTATATGTATATACACACACACACACCTATATATCTTAGCAAAACAAAAACCTCAAGACTTGCTCTCTTCTACCAGCATAGCTTTTCCTTGCACCCAAACCCAACCTCCAAATAGACAAGAAATGCAGGCTCAATCTTGGTCTCCTTCAGATTCAAGCAGAAATCCAAACTGTATTCCAGTAACCACCAATAATATGGGTCCTGTGGTGAGGGCCTAGAATTTGGATTCTGGTTACTTGGGATTGAATCCTGGTCTGTTCCTTATCTAAGGCAAATTGCCTAACTTCTCTGCTCTAGTTTCCTTGACTGAATCTAACTGCTTGGGTTGTTATAAGGGTTAAATGATTTTATGCATCTTAAAGTCTTAGAACAACTGTTGGCTCAAAGTGAGTTACCACAAATGTTAGAAACCCACCACCACCATCATCATCATGGTTTTTTAAGTTCCCATGTTTAAAGAAATATAAAATCTCTCGTCTTTGTCTCCTGTAGTTTACAGTCTGATGTGAAGATGAGGCTGACACTAAGAACAGGAACATGAAACCAATCAAAGTCATGAGGCAGTTACATGACAAAGGCCTTACATTGCACAGGGTCTAAATGGTGAGGGAGGCACGTGGCAGGAAGTGCTGGGGGAAATTAGAGGGGTGCATTGATAGCATTTTGATAGATGGAGAATCATTGATATGAACAATCTTTTCCTGTTAAAGATTCTTGGGGAAAGAGATCCTCCTACTATTTACAAGGAACAGGGCTAGTTACAAAAGCTCTCTTTCCTCAGTTAACTTCTCTGGGAAAAATTTTATTGTGATAAAACCACAGGGCCTGCTCTAAACAACCCGAGTAAATTCCCACTGTGCTATGTGGCTCCTTCCACAGCTGCCCTACCTCTCCCCAGCACCAGGCAGCACCATAAATAGAACTGCCATGTTATGATTGAGAAGGGGCCTCTCCCATGCAAACTACATATTTGATTAGGATCTGAACTCTTCGCTGAACCATGAATTCGAAATAATTTAGGTGATACATATAAATTTAATTTCTTTGTTCAAAAAAAAACCCCTCCATATCTGAAATGACGCCCTGCAAATGTGGCAATCACACGGAGGCCTACAAAATGAGTCTCCTTCTAACTCGTCTATACTGCGTGGAAATAATCTTCAAGGAAAGGAATAAACCTATTTTAAAAACAGCTGAGTCCTTTAGATCATATACCCTAACCAATTTATGGAGATAAATGGAATTCAGTATTAAAGAAATATATTTTTCTACTTCTCTAGAAAATGTAAATGCCAGCTACAAAAGAGGGGAGAAAAAAAGGGGAAAAAAAGACAAAGAAACCAAGAACAGAACAGTACAAAAAGCTGAGGGGTAGGGGAAGACAATTCAAGGACAACTGAGAAATTCTCACCTGTCCCTTTCTGTCTTGACCCCTTCACCCCCTTTTCCCCATTGATCTGAAGGAAGTGGATTTGAGAGTGTCACAGAGAAGAGGACCCCAGAGCACAAACAGCATCTAAAGAATGGAATTCATTTCTACCACCTGGAATCGGAGAAGGCAGTGTTATCTGTAGAAACAAATCCCCATCTCTATCCACAGTGCCTCTTCCTGGCATTGCATACTATGTCTCTCTTACATGAAGCCCAGGCTAATGAGAAAATAACAAAGAAGAAAGAGCAAGAAAGAGAGAACAAAGTCATACTGTGAGTGATTGCTTGTGCCCTATTAATATAAATGAATACAAAATACATTTTTAAAGAAATGCATTAGGCAGATATTGGCTTATGATGGAGTCAATATCACGATTTATTTAACTCTGGGGACAATAAATCTTGATATTGACTAAAAACATAAGTCAATATGTGTACTGTTGTATGCATTCTATTACAAAAATGAGGTTTTTAACTTTAATGGCCACTTTTGCAAAGAGAAAAAATAAAAGAACTTCCTCAAAAGCCCTCAAATCCAAGCCATACCAACAATGGCCATGTATGGGCTTGTTCTCTGACCCAAGCAATTGCCATGTTAGCTGATTGGAACAGATTGAATTGCTGGTCCTAATGTTTCACCTTTCAGAATCTACATTCATTGTTCTTTCTCTTCTGACTTAGCACTTGGCTTGGCTTATGACACTTTAGCCAGTGGAATGTGGGCTGGGAGTTTGCCAGTACATAGCCTAATCTTAAAGGGCACATCTTAGTTAGGCCTCTGTTGTTCTCTTATGAGTTATGACAAGTAGATACTGTTCCTTCAAACTCAACTCCAAAATGAATGAATCCATATGGAGGATAGCCTTGAGCTGAAGAGCTGAGGGACAGCGCCCAGGCCCAGAGTTCAGGCCCCACGACCGGACCAAAAAAAATTAAAAAAAAAAAAAAAAGAAGAAGAAAATTTGGTCAAATAAAACAAAAGGGAATATCATTTAAGGGAAAAAAAACAATATAGTTTAACCAAGAAAATTTCATAAGCTGTGTAGACAGTATACCAGGGAAATTTGGAAGCAGACATTCCTGGTCCCCTTTAAAAAATCAGAAAGAATGGCATTGCCCCATTTGTTAGGAAATGGAAAGACTTGGAAAAAATTATATTAAGTTAAGTAAGCCAGGCCCAAAGAAACATAGGTCCCATGGTTTCCCTTATTTGCAATAACTAGTATATGTCTGAGACAAGCAGAAAAGGTCAGATAAGTTGATGTTAGGTGAAGTGAACCCCAAGATAAGGACTCAAGTGATTTTTCTTTCTTGCTATTGTTTCTAACATATTTATAAGATGATTTCTTTGTTGCTTTGTATGTCTCTCCCCCACGGTATAACCCCTGCTTTCACTGTATTTGATGTTGGTATAATTTGTGGAGGGGGAGGGAAAAGAAAGATTGTTTAAATAGGGATACAGGTGGACCCATTGCAACAATGAGATGTACAAGATGCTATGTTGAAAACCAAACTTTACAACTTTGGCAGGTGTGGGGGGACTGGAGTCATGAAGAGGGGAGGACAGGATGCTAAGGGAAAAACAAAGGAGAAGGCAACAATGCTCAATAGGAAATGTACTCATTACCTTGATCATGTAATTGTAACCCCTCTGTACCAAATTTTCACAATAAAAAATTATTAATAAAAAAGAGCGAAAAGAAATAAAAATCACAGATCTGAAGAAACATTTTCAAAAGAGCCTAAGATAATTTTATTTTTTTAATTGGAAGTTTTAAAAATTTATTTTCTTTAAGTAATTGTACAAAGGGATTTCAGCTGAACATGCCAATTTATGAATATAATGCATCTTGAACAATGCCCCTCTTTATAATTAAAAATGGGTATTTTTTTTAACCTCAAATATATAGATATTTTTGGATTCTTCAAATATCAGCTGTATGTAGTATTTTTATGCATAACACAATGATATGTATCTATCCACAGCCCAATGATTAGAGGCATATATATTTATATATAACCCAATGATATATATATATATGAGATTCTGAACATTTTCATACATAACACAAAAACAATTTCCAATTTCTTATTACCATTCCTCTTATTTCTGAATTTTTCTACTTTGTCTCTGGATTTGTTCTTATTTCAAACTCTATATTTGGGAGCATACATAAAAACTGTGATGAGGGGCTGGGAATGTGGCTCAATGGTACAGTGCTTACCTAGCATACATGAAGCCCTGGGTTCGATTCCTTAGTACCACAGAAACAGAAAAGGCCAGAACTGGTGCTGTGGCTCAAGTGGTAGAGTGCTAGGCCTTAAGCAAAGGCAGCTCAGGGACAGTGCCTGGCCCTGAGGTCCAAACCCCAAGACTGCACACACACAAAACCTGTGATGAGCAGCTGTACTGAACATGGACAAAAGTGAACTAAAGAACACAGGGGCAATGATGGGAGGGAGGGAATGAGAGGAGAATGAGGGAACAGCTGATACTAAGCAAAAAGAAAGAAATGTACACATCACCTGATTTGTAAGAAATAGTTTCATTTTTTAAGTTCATAGAGTTCATAAGCTTTGTAGATTAAGATAATGACAATTTGCATTGTGAAGGTTAAAATGAGTGTGTGATCTTAGCTAAGTATCACCATACCACAGTATTGTGAAATTTCTAGAGTCACCTAATCTCAATAAAGAAATATTTGTATTAAAAAAAAAAAAAAACCTGTGATGAGGTTTAGGCAATGGCTCACACCTGCGATCTTAGCTCCTCAAGAGGCTGAGAGCTGAGGTTCATAGTTTAAAGGCAGCCTGGGCAGGAAAGTCTGTGAGCCTCTTCTCTCCAATTAAATACCAAAGAACCAGAAATGAAGCTGTGGCTCACAAGTGGTAGAGCACTAGCCTTGAGTAAAAAAAGCTCCAGGATAGCACTCAGCCTCAGGATCAGCGCGTGCGCACGTGGGCGCGCGCGCGCGCGCACACACACACACACACACACACACACACACAGAGTGATGAGAGTGAAAACACTGAGAAGTCACATAAGAAGGTCACCTATTCATTGGGAGTAGCCTTGGACTCTCACCCTAACCCATCATTAGAAGACTGACAAAGAAGGTTCAGTGATTACCCACAACCTTTGAACTTTGTTCCTACCAGTTTCTATAAATGTCAACAGACTAGCCATGCAGCCAGCTCGGTACCCATCTCCTCCTAAGAAAGGACTTTTCTCTGACGAATGACTGAGGTATGTAGGCTGAGGGACAGTGCCAGATACTGCTAGTGATCCATCAATAGCTATTTCCTACATTTTATTTATTAATAAAACTTTGAAGTTTTAGCCAGGTCCATGGTCACCCAGCCTTGCACACAACCATGTAGTCAGTTTCCACACATGTGGTACAATCTGTGACCAGTGACAACAGTACTTTCTAGATGAGAGGAATCAAGCCATTCAGCAGCATTAAATGAGAAGAGTCAAAGAGACTCCATTAAGTACAAACCTGTCTTTCTATTGTTTTACATCTTCAAAACTGGAGTGGCTTAGCTGATACACTACTACCCACCTTGTTTCCTAATACAAAAGTTGTTTTCTATGCTTTTGCTTCACAGACTCATTTCTTCTTAGATAAAAAGGAAAAGAGCAAAAAACAACTTAAGAAATACAATTTTTTTGCATTTGAACACAGCTAATTTTTTAAAATTGGTCGTGGGGCTTGAACTCTGGACCTGGGTGCTGTCCCTCAGCTCTTCAGTCAAGGCTAGCTCTCTACCACTGTAGCCACAGCACCACTTCTGGCTTTTTTCTGCTTATGTGGTGCTGAGAAATAGAACCCAGGACCTCATGCATGTGAGGCAAGCACTCTACCACTGAGCCAACTTCCTAGCTCCCACAGCTAATCTTTTTGAATCCCCCAAATATCTATTGGGGGAACCTATGAAATAGAGTTTGTCGTCTGATTCTTGAGATGGACCAACAGTTTTATTTACAAATCTGAAAAGTTTGATTTACAGGGAACGTTTTAAATAAGTTCAAATAAGGATATAAGATTTGGGGAAATGGAAATATTTTTTAGAAAAGTAAAATCTCCTGTAATCTGGAGGCAGGAAATGGGCCACACACAGGGAGAAAGATTAGTTTCAGACTCAAGGTGTTCCTACACACCTTATCAGCAGGATCCTACAGCCTTTATTTTGTTGTTCACTGTTAACTTGATTCAACGACTCACATTTTGTCTCACTGCCTCATTGTGTTTTGTCTTGCTCTTCATAAACTTGAGCTTTCAATATACCATTTCCTAGTTCTTTTCATAAAAACTAAGCAACAGGCAGTTCCCAAGGAAAGCACACTACAGGTGAACCAAGAATTTGCAAATGAAACCAATGCCCCAGCATCGATGTATCTGTTTCCTACTAGGGAAAAGCAGAGATGCCTGGAATCTTCTTCAGGATGAATAGGAGGCAGAGAGCTAGATACTTGAGTTTTTCCTTGCTATGATAAATACCCCTACCCAAGGTCATCTAAGCTAAGAGATCTTAATTCAACTACTTATTTATTCATTCAAACATTCATTCAATAAACATTTATGAGCACTTACTCTGCACGATGGAGTAGGAAAACAAAGTCGACTAAAAAAAAGATTCTTTTCTTTAGTTTTTCACAAGCAAACACATCATCGTTACTTTCCAGAGAGCTTCAATAGTTGGGGGGGGGGGGGGGGAAATAAATCACAAGAGGAAGGTCACATACAGCTCAAAAGGTGAATTTAAAAATAACTAGTTAAAATCTGGTCTAAAATGGTCTTCATGTAAACTGATGTTTAAACTGAATGTAAACTCATTTACATAAGTAAACTTATTTGCACAAAAGCTATGCCTATGTCTTAAAGAGGTCGGCTAACAGCAGATCAGCCTGAGCCAGTGTGATCTTGCTCTTCCGCCAGCCCCTCCTTTCTGCAGAGTATCTGCCAGGCCACATACCACATCACTATTGCTAACAATCTTAAATCCCAGCTTTCAGTCCCTTGCTCCTGTTTGATATTGTTCAGCCGGTAAAATATGAACCAAAGATACCATCTGTCCCAAGCACAGCAAAAAAAAAAACACTTTCCTGCTTCATCACAGATCAATCCAGACATATCCTTCTTGCTCACTGCCAATGGAACTAAACCAGCACCACCTACCTTATCATGGATGTTATAAGAGAAATCTTTTTCATGGTTTTGCCTTTTCTTTTTCAACCAGATCATTTGATTCACCAAGGAGACAAAAGAAATGAATTCATCTTTTCCTTTTTAACCTCAAACCACTACATTCTCTTGGTTTATTTGTCTTTGGGTTGCTCTTTTGTTTTGTTTTGTTTTTGTCAGCCATGAGACCTGAACTCAAGGTCTGAGTGCTGTCTCTGAGCTTTTCTGCTTAAAGCAAGTACTCTATCACTTTAAACCATAGCACCACTTCCTGTTTTCTGGGAGTTAATTGGAGATAAGAGTCTCATGGACTTTTCTGCCTGGGCTGGCTTCAAACCATGATACTTAGACCTCAGCCTTCCAAGTAGCTAGGATTATAGGTATGAGACACCAGAACCCAGCTTTGGCTTTGGTTTTATAGCCTATGCTTTCACAGGTTGTTAAAGTTTTAGATTTTTTTTCAGTGTTTTAAGTGTTACATAAAACTTTTTTATTCTAATGACTTATTGTATTGAAGGACAAACTGCTCAGCAGCACTGAACTCATCAACTTTGTGCAAGTGACTCCGGGTGATGTATGCTGCTTCTTTAAGATTTCTGTTACAATGGACAATTTAGCACCTGTCTAGCTCCAAATGGGAGAAGTCTATGGATCCTTGGTAATTTTATTTTATATTTAAAATCAACGTAAAATCCATCAGTGCAAATCCAGACAACAAAATGAAGCCATCAGCCATATGATATGTACTATAAACAGCTCTAGAGCAAAACATGTAATAGCCAATTGTCATGAAGAAGAGGGATTCAGTTGGGTATTGTGAGTGGAGATAGGTGGAGAAGAAAAAATGGCATACCATATGACTATCCATGGAGGTGAAAGCAAAACTGTAGTTTTTTTTAAAGCTGAGATAGGAGAGGGAGAGTGTAAGAGTACCTAACCGGCCTGGAAATCAAGGAGCTCTTTAGAAGTAGAGATACTGTCCATGTACTCAATGTAAGGTCAGCCTGTCTGTGTGCTCGACAGTGGGATGTGCCCTACATTAAGGGGTGTTTGAAATAAGGCAATTATTTACCTTATTTCTCCAATCTGTTTATTGCCCAAGGACATAGGAAGACATTCTATAACCAGTGGCCTTTCAACAAAACAAATCCAAATGTTTGGTCAACCAATAGTTTACTGTCTTCCAGTAGAACAGGCTAGAGTGTGATACATAAAATCAGCATCTTTCAGCCACATATAAAACATATACTAAGGACATTTCCAGACAAAATTATGGAATGGAAAATATCACAGGGAAGGAGAAATTAGATTGGGAAAGATGGGTGGGAAAAAAAGATGGGTGGAGATAAATGTAGAGGAAAAACTTCACAACAAAAATAGGCACACATTATTTAAGAAAAACTTACATCAAATTGTTTTCTTTTCATAAAATTTATACAGGAAGGATCCCAGTTAGGAGAGAAAAAGCAAAATGACAACAATGACATAAAATGGAAAAGACAAAGACAATAGTTAAGGAAAGCCCATCACTTTTTGTAATACTTGGTCTCATTGTGTGTGTGTGTGTGTGTGTGTGTGTGTGCGTGTGTGTGTGTGTGTGTGAGAGAGAGAGAGAGAGAGAGAGAGAGAGAGAGAGAGAGAGTGTCCTGGGGCTTTAACTCAGGGTTTGAGTGCTGTCCCTGAGTTTCTGGTTTGTTTTTTGTTTGTTTGTTTTGGTTTTGGTTTTGTTTTCTTGCTGGTTGGGGGGTTTGAATTCTGTGCCTGGGCACTGTCCCTCAGTTCTTCAGCTCAAGGCTAACACTCTACCACAGTACCACTTGATCCACAGCACCACTTCTGGCCTTTTCTGCTGATGTAGGGCTAAGAAATCGAACCCAGAGTTTCATGCATGCAAGGCAAGCACTCTACCACTGAGCCACCTTCCCAGCCCTGTCCCTGAATTTTTATGCCCGAGGCTAGCAGTCTAGTAGTTAAACTACAGGTCTACTACTGTCCTTTTTTATGCTTAATTGGATATAAGACTTTCATGGACTTTCCTGCCTAAGCTGGTTTTAAACTATGATCCTCAGATCTCAGCCTCCTGAGCACCTAGGATTAAAGGCACAGCCATCACTGCCCAGTTTTTAAGTTACTATCACTGATGGCTGATTTGAAGTCATTGCTAATTCAAGTTGTCTTGCTTCTTAAAAAAAAGTAGAATATTTCCCTTCTTTGTGTACCTATAAACAGCTATATGTGAAAAGAAGCCCAGCAAGAGACAGCTTGTTTATCCACCTCCTCTTTCCCAGGACAAAGTAGTGACCTGGCTATAGGAGGTGGTGAAGAGAAGCCTTTTTTGAGCTCTCTCTTTCTCTCTCTGTCTCTGTCTCTGTTTCTCTTTCTCTCTCTGTCTCTCTCTGTCTCTGTCTCTCTCTCTCACTCTCTCTTACTCTCCCTCCCTCCCTGATACCTTTAAAGACTTCCCTTAGGACTGATATGAAACTCATCATTTGATGATGAATTTGCATCTCGATTGGCAGCCAGTGTAGCAGCCCTCAGATTAGGGACATTCCGCTGCACACTAAAAGGCACAAAGAACAAGAAGTGCATTTCCATCTGCCCTTCCTTTCCAGTCAGTGCATTCCCAGCCGTGTCTATTGATGAGCACTTGGAACAATACCAAAATGCAGTGTAAGATCAATCCTGCTGTTTACTTCACTGAGCTAAAGGAACAAAGAACAGAAGAAAGGCCTTAAGCCCAGCCATCACCAAGGAGCGAGATGAAGGATGAAAAATGGGTCTGATGGGCAGTTGCACGAAGTAAACTTGTTTGGAGAAGCAGCAGCTCCAGCTGAGATGAAAACCAATGATGATTTGTATTTTGTACTGTATCTTTGTGGGATAAAAGCACTTCCATCAGATAGCATTGGAGGCCAACTCTAAACACTGTGGTGAAGAGTTACTACATTTCCTGCCAGGGAGAGAGAATAAAAACTCCCATAATTGCTTAGGAGTGTTAAATATCTGATTGTGCATGCCTCTCTCCTCCATGGTGAAACAACTCAACCAGGCCCTCCTTTTAACTCCACTGGCCCCTGCTAACCCAACAGTTGGCTGGGGCCTGTTGTCAACAAAGCAACAGGATACTTGTGGTTCACTTGGATAAATACCAGTAACTGCAATTTGTGGGATTATTTGTTTTTAAGCTTTTTGAAAGTTACTTCAAATTGGAGCCTAGCAATTTCATCACTGCCAAAATAAGAGTTAGGAATAGGTTGGAGATGAAGATGGGAATGGTATGAGAGAGGAGAGGCAGAGTTAATGTTCAAATGAAGATATTTTGAAGAAAAAGAAGGCACAGACCATTACAGCAAAATAGGAATTTTTTTTCCCTCCATAATGATGAGCAGGCATAACACAAGGCTAGATGAAGCCACGTGACACTGGTGAGCAGTTAAAGTGAACACCCACCCCCTGTAAAGAACAGCAAAGACAGCCCCTGCTAGATAGAACCCCTCCTGCACCCTAACAACTCAACTGTGGTCTGAAGACCGCCACTTGTAACAGCATCTGAGAACTTTTTAGAAATACAAACAAATCTCAACGCCCACCCCCGACCTGCTGCATCTGAATCCCAAGACAGGAGGCCCCCAAAAGACACTGATGCTTGGGAAGAGTTCAGAACCACAAAGTCTTGAAAGTAGTCCCAAGAAAATGTCCCTAACTCCTTCAGCACTTGGCAAACACTGTCTTAACTGAATTCCATATTTCTTATGACTATACCAATCATGAGACATTAACATATCCTTCCTTTTGTTTCTTTTTTGGTTGGTTATAGGGCTTGAACTCAGCACCTGAGTGCTGTTCTTTTGCTCAAGACTTGTGCTCTACCACTTTGAACTACGGCTCCACTTCTGGTTTTCTGGTGATTAATTGGAGATAGGTGTCTCATGGACTTTAACTGGCTTCAAACCACAAACCTCAGATCTCAGCCTCCTGAGTAGCTAGGATTGCAAAACCGAACCACCAGCACCCTGACTAACAACATATCCTTTCGAAATAGTGATAATCTAACAAATACGTTAGTTTGTTTAGACTTTGTTGCTATGTTCACATATATTTATGTGCTATGATGACCCATTATATTCCAAATTCTCACTTAAGTCTTCTTTGAATCCTTTCTGTTACCTGGCATCTATTAACATAGTGGAGCCCACTGATCGTTGAAGGATTATCTTGGCATTGGTCCTCCTATTTTCTGTTGAGGGATATTAAAGTGGTTGGTATTGAGTGGATTTGTCAATGTCAAGGAGTACTCAGTCTTTTCATGCTTCAGTTACCCAGATAGCAGGACATGACAGTCTAAACTGAGCAATCAGACTCCTTATTATTAATTGACTCAGTTTTCCCCACTTACAAAATAGGTGTGGAAAACCATAACACCTGAGTAAATAGTTTTTCAAATATCAAAAATTAACTGGAAATAGCTATTTTTGGCTAGAAATTACTGTGTAGCCGTGGTGTGGCATAACCAATGAGTTTGCAGAAAGCCAAATGTTATTATTACTAAATTCCAGATACAAAGTAGCAGCGACATAATATAATCCAGAGATAACTACTGGAGCTGAATATATTTTGTCCTAAAGTGAGAAAAATATGGCTCAAAGAGATGAGACAAATTAGGAAAGTTCACCGAGTTTCACAGTACAGCACAGATTCCATGACCCATAGCTATTCTTCACACTGTAGTGGAGGTAGGAAGAGGGCTCTAAATAATGCATTGAAATCCAACCTGCAAGTTCATCTGCACATTCACAGGGAATACAAATGTCTTCTATAATCAGGACCTGAGTTTGTCTACCAGACCACAGATAGGCTCCACACAACAACTTTGTAAGTTACAAAGGTAGGAGGAAGAAAAGTATGAGAACATAAGATCACATTTATATGTCAAATAGCTGGACCTTTAAAACAAAAACAGTCCAGCAATCATCCAAATATCTGCAAGCTTGAAATAGCTATATCCTTGAATTTTTCAGTTCTTTTTTCTCCCCAAATGTTTGAGAGACTTATAAACATAATTTTAAAGTCCCAAACTACTGAAGGAAATGTCCCTCCAAAGAAAAACTTTCAACGTTAACAAAAAACACATCACAAATCTAAGATGTTTCTTGTTCCATATTATTGGAGCATAGAAAACACACTAGACACCGTACAGAACATTAAAGAGACTCAATTTCAGTGGAAAGGGCTCATAATATAAATTAGAAAGACACAAGCTAAATTAAATAGACACAATCTAAATTAGATAAACAGCATTATCAGAGTTCTGATTCCTTCCCAGCAGGGATTGTAGAAGAGAACATTTCTCAGATGAACTAATACACAGACAGATCTGCGGCTCCCAGGTCAATAGGTCACACAATTGGTGCACATTTTATGGTGTACCTACTATGTCCAAAAACTGGCCTGGATGCTTTTCTGAACGAATCTAAGGAAGATGAAAATAACCTTGACTTCATATGACTATGACATAAGGGGACCTAGGCATTGAGAATGAAAAATCATACAATTTATTGGCCCAGTTCATGAAAATGGAAAGTTTGTGTAGTATTTCAGCTTGGTTAGAGACCCTGTTTTTGAACTCTATGTTCTTCCAACAGAGCAGATTAAAATGGACCTCAAACATATTTCCCCAAATCAGAAGGGTATGGCTACTTAAATTATAGATATCCTCTGACATGGCTTTAGGAATAAAACAAATCAGATAACCAGTACTTTGCTGTTGTAGAGTACGCTCTAATGATGTTGTTTATGTGTCAGAGCTTCTGAACAAATTGCATCATACATACTGCCGCAGAATTGTTAGACAGCATGTCCAAGGCCATACTGAATTAGCATAAAAGCAGGACTGAGACCAGATCCTCTGGCCCACTGTTCTTTCTTCTGTTTTGTCCTAAGAGTTTGTCCCCTTCTAGCACTGGCTAGAGAGAAATATAACATGAGCACAAACATCTATGTCATTTACATTTTTCCAGTGAAAAATGAAAGAGGGGAAGAAAGTAAAACTGGTTACAATAATAGCTATGTCCAAACTATCATCATTTCAGCATGTAACCAATATTAAAAATATTCATAAAGTGTTTTACACTTTTTTCATATAGCCTTCAAAATTTCATGTACCCATTACACTGTCAGCACGCCTCAGCTAGCACCATCTTCATTTCAAGGGCTTAGTGGCCATATATGGCTATGTCCCTGGACAGCAAAGACTCATGGGATCTGCCTGCAATACTTCAACAGTAAAACTCTGTTAGGTCTCCTATGGGGTCAGGTCTTTGATAGTCAGGGCTATTGAAGTGAGATCCAGGAACTAGGTGAAAGGGGTCCGGGCAGCCTTCAACAGTAAAGAGACTACTATCCCCTTACAAAGCCCTAGAAACCAGTATTTTCAGCCAATCACCTGAGGGGGATATGGTGGAGAAGGGCTGAATCAAGTGTTCTTCCACATGATCAGTTCCTAAAGAAAAACTAAAGCCAGGCGCTAGTGGCTCACGCCTGTAATCCTAGCTACTCAGGAGGCTGAGATCTGAGGATCGTGGTTCAAAGCCAGCCCAGGCAAGAAAATACGTGAGACTCTTATCTCCAATAAACCACTAGAAAACAGGAAGTGGCGCTGTGGCTCAAGTGGTAGAGCACTCGCCTTGAGCTAAAGAGCACAGGGACAGTACCCAAGCCCAGAGTTCAAGCCCCACAACTGACAAAAACAAACAAAAAAAACACTAAAGAAAGCTCATTTAGTGTTTCAGCAAATACATGTTGGATGAGGATGAGCTAAGACACAACATATTCACATACAAATAGTTACAATCTGTAATAACTGCATAAAAATAATAATCAGGATAAGGATAAGCTATATTCAGTGAAGGACCACTATAAGCCATATATGGTGTTAGGCTCCTATATCTAAGTTGACGCAAACAATGACCTCCTGTCTAAGTGCTTAAAACTTACCTGGAAATACACTAGCTTCTTTATAGCATGGCTTACTCTCACAATTACTTTGCAAGTTAAGTCTTTTACTGTAAAAGTATATCTTACTGTAATGTCCTGTGCTCAAAAAAGATCATCGACAATGGTTACATCACTAATGAGTAGTTTAAGTAGGATCCAAGCTCAGATGTGACACAACCAATTCTTCTTACATGTAACATTTATTTTTATATCATGATTTGCTGACTTGCAATAAGGAATAGAAACTGGACCAACTCTGAGTGGAACACTGAAGCCATTAATGTCTGGACTTTAAGCCACTGAAAAAAAATTTCTAGTAATGACATCAACTCAAACATCAGGAAAATGGAGGGCAAACCATAACCAACATCTGACTTCTTGAAGGCTAATTCAGCATGCTCCCTGAGAATGCTGAGGCTCTAGATTAAGTAGGCTATAATCAATTACTTTTATCTGCCATGGCTGGGGGCAGATAGAAGTCTCTTACTGCCATGTATTTATACCCCTGGACTTAAAACATTATAATCTCCGAATCCTGGACCGCATAAGACATAGATCTATCCTGAGACTACAGTTGATTAAATGGAGTCATAGTCAATGTGATCTGTCTACTCTGACAGTGTGTCTTGAGCATCCCCAGGCCTAATCATCAGACCCAAGACTCCTCGCAGCACTCAATAGTAAACCTATGAGCTCTGGACTGCCAACAAGTTGGATCCAGAATATGCTTGTCATCCCAAGCTATGGGGGAAGGTGGGAGGGCTACGATTGGGAAGATCACAGTTCCAGGCCAGCAAGTGCCAAAAAAGAAAAAAAAAAAAAAAGTCCACGAGACTCCATCTCAATGGAGGAAATTTGGAAATGGTGACATTCTTTTGATCCCCAAAACGATGGGAAGCCTCCAGTAGGCAGATCACAGCTCAGGCACTGGGAAGTACCTGGGCAAGATATGAGTCCCTACCCCAAAAACAACCAGTGGAAACAGTGTGCCTCACAAGTAAAGCGTCAGCCTCCCAAGCACACAGTTCAAACCCCAGTACTGCCAAAAATAAAAAGAACTTATTTCTGCTTAGAAACACAAAGACCTAAACAAGTAGACCCAATAGGTACCTTGCACCCTAACTGTGGTGTCCCTAATGGATAGGTCTAAACAAAGACATTACTAGACTAGCAGAATGTCCAAATAGGACCCTGAACAAACTGGATGACCAGTGCTATTCCATCCCCTGCCCCCGAACTGTCACATAGAACACATACCCAGCTAACCCAGCCAAGAATTTCCAAAGACCAGAGGAAGACACATCAGGCAGTAGCATTCTTGGTTAGCTCAGTTCCCTTCCCAGCCTCTCTAATCCAGGAAGACAGTTGTATTATCTTCCTGTGGCAGAGATCACCTCAAAAGCTTCTAAAACTCCTACCTGGCCAACCTAAACCCCCTAACATTAATATTTTCCACAACAGTAAGTCATAGGGAGCATGGAAATCTCTTTCTCTTCCGATCATGGCACAGCCACAGAAGACATAATCTTTGGATGAGAAAACTTCCTCTGCAAACAAAGGAATATCTCTTCCAGTGCAATGGGAGACAGTTAGCCCATCTAATATCCCCTGCTGTGCAAGGTGAGATTTTTTTTTTGTAGGCTTTGGGGATGGGGATAATTACAAGAGGATTTGCAGTCCAGGCCTGCAGGTGGGAGAGAGGAAGGTGAGAAAGATGCAGTGGCTTTTCCATGACTAATGCATCCTCATGCTCAGAATGAGCATTTCTTCCTGATGGCTGATCTTGCTCTGGAAGAGCCTTCTTAGTTGTGAAATGAGCCTTGTAAAAATGGTTTCCACTGCCTGAATTGGAGAAATTCTGAGCACTTTTAGCACTTCCTGGCCCAACACACAAAAAATACAATTGCCAGGCAGATATTCTTAACAGCTACTGCCATCTTTATTTTACATTGTGATACAAACAGTAGGGGAACAAGCTGACAGTCATTTTATAGTTGAAGCTGGTACAAAAGGAAAAGAAAAAATAGAAGCCCTACTGTTTGGAGAGTTCAGACAGCCACCAGTCCATCTGCTTCAACAACCAGGCTACTCAGAAGCTTCATTTCAAGGGCAAAACATCAGAAGAGAGAGAGAGGGAGAGAGGGAGAGAGAGAGAGGGAGAGAGGGAGAGAGAGAGAGGGAGAAAGAGAGAGAGGAAGATAGAGAGAGAGAGAGAGAGAGAGAGAGAGAGAGAGAGAGGCCTACCATCCAAGGTGGATGTCTCTGTGGACAGGCACATTTCCAGTTCAGTGATCTGAGCTGAAACTAGGCCTAGGAACCTAAAGAGCTTTGTACAAAGCCATCTGCTCCAGTGAGTAAAGGGACATCCTGCCCTTGTCTATGTGTTTGTGGGGTGTGGGGCATAAGAGGGGGGGTGTCCTGTCAGGCTCTCTACCACCTGGAAATTTAGCAGAGCTGGTGGATGGAAGGCATCCCTCCCAACCAGGAAAGGAATGAGGGTATTCATAGAATGCTTCTTTACTTAACCAACAGTAGACACATTTCACAGTACACTTGATATCCCCCTGTTCCAATATTTTGATTGGTCAGACAAGTAGTTGGATGGTTGATTGGTTGGTTGGTCAGTTGGTTAATTTAACCCACTCTCTTTCCTACCCCTTGGAACTAGATGTCAAGTCCTTTCAAGGAAGAAGACAGAAAGATAGAAGATTCTTCAAAGAATGGTACATTTCAAAAGTAAGATGATATTGAGGAAGAGCATGCAATGTTTTTTTTGTTTCTGTTACTCAATCCAATACACACACACACACACACACACAGGCAACAAGACTCCCTGACCCCTACCTCTTTCCCTGTGATTCCAGACAGCTCCTCCTCCACAACATTAGCTGTCATCCTCTCAGTATAACCAGGAAGAAAGAAGAACTGTCTTTGCATATGTGCTCATCTATTGAACATTTTAAAAATGCATCTCATTTTTATCATTTTTCAACATGATTTACACATAAATATACATTCTTTAATAGTATAACTTGTACCTTCAGTTACCTCTGATAGGGCAAATTCCAACGAACAATCTCTCAGATGCACAAGCAATGGCTTTCCAAGGTGCAGATGGAGATTGGCAAAGCAAGGATCATCCCAATATTCAAACTGTACATATCCAAAATACGGTTTCATAATGCTTTTACAACAGAGCCCAGAAAATCTTAGAAGTTATCCTGTAGAGTCTGATGGTGCTCACCTGTCATCCCAGCACTCAGGAGGCTGAAACAAGAGGATCGTAAGTTAATTGAAACTCCTTTGTACAACTACTTCAGATATTTTTTGAAGAGAGAAACATAAGTTCAAGGACAGCTCAGAAGACACAAGCAAGCCCTGCCTAAGAAAGAAGGAGGAAGACCAGGAAGAGAAACAGGAGCAGAGATTCTGAAGGACAGAGTCCCTTAGATGCACAAGAAATTCCTGGCCAACATACAGATTTTAAAAAAGGATGAGAAGAAGAGGAAACGGTGAAGGAGGAAAAGGAAGAGGATAATTTTTTCCTTCATAGACTTTTTCCTTCACATCCAAAGTGTCCCCAGCTGAGATCTCACCTCTCATGAGAAGAGAAAATTAAAGCAAAAAAAAAATAAAGCCATTCCTATGCTTCAGAATATTCTGCCTTCTGAATATGGATGAAACTTCATACACTTCCCCCTCCCCAAACTATTACTAGAGCATTTACTCATTCATTCATTCATTCAACAAATATTCACTGGGCATCTCCTACTGTCCAGATACCAAGTACTACAAGTACAGACATGGATGAATTCAAGCTGCACCTGCCCACAAGATGCTCAATGTCTGGTGAAAAACTTCCCTTCTAATGAGCAGTTGGTGGATTCTCGAAATTTCTCCATCCCCAGCTAGACTTCAGAAGTGGATTCTGGTTTTGGCTCCAACACTAATAAGCTAAGTGTGTCTCAGAGAAAGCATTTTCTCCATCAAGCCTTTACTTTCTTGTCTGTTAAATCTGTGAGCTAATCTGAATCATTACAGAATGGCCTTTTCATCAGAGACTACAGCTTCAGCATGAGCTCCGTTATCTGTGGCTCACACGGATGACATGTGAGGCCATGGGAGAATAAACTGCAGAGAACCCCACACCCCTAGGAGAAGTGACTTTGTTCACTTCTGCCTCCTCCTTCCCTCCTGGGTCTCTGTGACTGCAAGAAGAGTCTAGCATTGTTTTGCTTTGCTTTGTTTTAATTACCTTCAAAATTAGCAAAACAATCCCCACGATCCAGCTAGCAGAATAATTGGCCCACTTGGTGCATCTGATTGTGTGGCAAAGTCCCCCTTGTCATTCTACCAGAGCGACGCGTACATTACGCTCCCAGGTAGATGATGTCTAGGAAACCCAGAGAGCTCATCGAGCCATCATTAACCTCATTTTGAGACAGCCCCAGAGGCAGTGCTTTAGCCACTGGCACTGCCGGCTGTCAATTGTGTCAAGCTGGTAACATATTAGTTAGCAGGGGAGTAATCCAAAGAGGTAGCCATAGATCCAAATGCCTAAAAGATATTCTAGAATGTGGTAATTATGTCCTGCAGCTGCCAACGCTGTCCTCTGTGGGCTCACAGATAGTAGTTGTACCTTGGAAAGAAGAGGAAGGGTAACAGCATCTCAAGTTGTTAATGACAATAGTCTTGGTTCTGACTTAACAAGAAGCTCTTCCAAACCCAAGTCGTAATTCTTCTTCAAGTCTTTGCAACTGTTCCTAGGACATTCTCATCTCCTTGACATGGGTGCTCTGTGTTTGTATTCAACAGAGGTGACAAAGGGCAGGGGAATAGAAGATTAGGTGATAGGAGGGTTAAAAAGAGAATAATCAATCCCTGTATTCTACTAGGCATTCTGTGGCATTTTTATAAACAAAATTTCTATGTTTTTTTAAAGGACAGTTATTCATATTCTATCCCTAAATAGCTTTTGCTTAGTTTGCTCCCTTGTTGATAATAAAATGGAATATTAAATGTCTCAAATGGCCTACATTGCAATTCAATGGGATCCCAGATATTAGGATAGACAAGGGCTCTAAAGTATCAGACTATTTGAATAAAGTCAGCAGCTTTGCACTTCCAAGGAGGCTTAGAAGTGTTGTTCACTGAGGCCCGTATACCTTGGACATCTCCCTTAGAGTCCTGTCAGCCATGGGGTTCATTTTTCAGAGCTATGATATAGCCAATTGTTAGGCTCTAATGGTTAGATTTCTACTCATTCCAAAAAGATTTAGACCAGAGATACACAAACATATCCTGAGTTGTCATTAGTGATTGATCATCCATGCTCCTCACTGAGCAAATAGTCTCATAACTGTTCCCTACTCAGTCATGGATGTCACCTACCATCCTGTTACAGGCCAAGAATCTTCCCTGGATTACAAATTGACCACTTGTATTAGTTTCTTCAAGCTGCTGTAAGAAACTACCACAAACACGGTGGACTAAACAATGCACACACAAAAATTGTTGTTACTGTTTGGGAGACTGGAATTGGTTCTACATGTCTGTATCCTGCCTAGAGGAATTAAGGGAGAATCTATTGCTTTGCCTTTTCCTCCTTCAAGAAACATACCCCCCCCACACACACACATGTGCACACACACACGGACACTGACACATGCTGTATGACCCCCTTTTCTTCTTCAAAGAATTGTAGAGTTGTGAGAATATTCTCTCCCTTCTGACTCCTGCTCTCTTGTGTCCTTCATAAGGGCCCTAGAACTATAACTAGGACCGTCCTGATAAACCGCACATAGTCTTCCCATCCCAAGATCCTTAATCATATCAGCAAACCTTATTTTTTCCCTGTAAGGTAATGTATTCACAGGTTCCAGACATTAGAATATGCCATTTTTTAAGAATCACAATTTTCCCTACCACATATCATGACTTATGAAAAATACTTCTGAGTGACAGATTGAGTACAATTATTTATGTACAATGTTTCCTTGTAACCAAAATCAGACCCATGTGTACCTCTGGACCAATTCATTAAAATACATCATTAAGAAGCCAAAGTATACAGATGTGACATCTGATATCATTTACCTTTTCTTCCCCTTCTCTGAGCTTATATTCTGTATCAGCACAATTATACTATTAATGCAGGGCATTTGAAAATGAAATTGTAACTGAGCCATAGCTGAATGCCTTGTCTTAGGGGACTTCAGTAACTATATAACAATTTGCCAGGACCTAAGGCAAGAAGAAGGCAGCCCTTACTGTGCCCCTCTCTTGTTTAGGTTTTTATTAAGAGTCCTATTTTTATTACATGTAATAGAGGTCGGCTTCATTACTGCCAATCTGCAAGCTGCTACCGTCACTCTGGGAGACATTAGCCTGTCACCAATGAACCAGCTGGGTCACCAAATTCTACAATAGGTCCCACATTCCAGCTTGAAGAACAAGATAAATTACCCACAGAGTGCACAGCATTGCTTGACTTTCCACCATCACCTCCCAGGACAATGACAGTGATAAAGTGGCATCATCTAATGCCTGCCAAGGTGCAATACCATGACCAGAGGTTGCATTCATTTGGCAGAGCCAAAGAAACTTTCCAAAGACACATCTAGTGCAACACTGGAGTTTTGCTGAAGTGTTCTCTGAGAAGATACATAATATGGCATGCAATGACTTAGCCAACATTTCATGGAGACAAAATGATGCCACTGTGCTTACAATGTGTATACATAATTAGGAAAAAAGAAACATCTCAAACCATCAATGATAGCTCAAGGATACTATTTTTTGATATTTTATTTACTTTAGTTTCTAAATTTTTTATTATCTTTAAGGAGATGCCATTTGATGGGTTAGCAGTGATGGGTGACAATGTTGTCAGACACCTTGTATTCATATACTGTTTTGTAGAATGCTGAACTAGGCTAAGGTTAAGAAACTGAAGTCATTAAGATATTTTAGCTGCTCTTACAAACACAAAAATCCAGTTGCTTAGCATGATTTCATTTCTCACTCAGATAGAATCCAAATCAGTTATTCCTCATTGATGGGTAGCTCTTCTCCAGATATGATCAGGGATCCAGTTGCCTTTCATATTATGACCCCTCCACCTCCAACACTTGCCGCTGAAAGTCACTGTGTTCATTTGTCAATGAAAGGCAATGAATATGGAATATCAAGTGTGGGAAGTTTTCATAGGCCATATCTAGAAATGGTGCACATAATTTCTACTTACATGTCATGGCTAAACCTATCGCAGTGCCACACCTATTGGTATAAGAAGCTGAAATATGTAGTCTGAAGTATGCATTCAGAAAGAAAATTTGAATTTTGAAAGACTCCCAGCAGTGTCTCCAAAGATATCTATTAGTCATGAAATAGAGATTGAAGTGGCTTTTGAATATATAAGCTCAGAGGCTAGTCTAGACTACAGATAAAACCTTCTGCCCATCACTGTATCTGTGATGAGAGCAGCTAGTGATAGCATACATAGATTATACTCTTTTAGAGCCCAGAAAGGGATACGGAGCCAGTCAGGGTGACTAAGATGGAGCCACCAGTGATGATGCCAGAAATCAGCTGTCATAGAGAAGATGTCAATGATTTTTTTTTCAAGAAGGAGAGTAGTCAGATGTACCAGGAGCTGATGAGAGGACCAGTAAGATTAAAAAAAAATGCTGATCATGGAACTTAAAATCATTTCAACAAGAAAGCAAAATCAGATCAGGAGAGATGCAAGGATAGGACAGAGGGACACATGTGTGCAAAGAACAACAGAGAAATGAAGCCAAAACACAAATGAGATGAGTAGCAAGTGAGCTTTTTTGTGTTTTTTAAGACAAAAGAATAAGTACTAGAACAAGTTTAGATGCTCAAGAGAACAATCCAGTTTTGAGAAATGGAAATACAGAGAGAAAAGGAGATAATTGCAGCCCTTAGTCCCTAAGAGGTGAGTAGGATCTAAAACCCTTGTGAATAGATTGGATTGGAATGAACCAGATCACCTCCCTATAACAAGAGGAAACAAATGGAGGGAATGAGTGGAGATCCAGATGGATGAGAAGGTGAGGAGAAGTAGAGATAGTTCTTCACTGACTGATCTTGTTTTCCTAGGAAAGCACAAGGACAGCTCCTCAGCTGAACTTGGAAGTAGAGGAGATCTAAAGAAAGAGGTGGAGAGACAGAATACATTTCCCTACTAGGCCAAGGCAGGAATGTCGGATGGATGAGAGGTGATTTGAGATTTGTGATCTTAATATGTGTATTATACATCTCTTCCCAACAAAATTCAGCCACTCAAGTTCAGACTTGGAAGTGGCCACTGGATGGCATTAGCCAAAGCTGGGTTTTGTAAGAAGGGATAGAGACGCAGAGGGCATAAGCGTGGGCATGAGCCTAATGATGAGCTGGGGAATCCTACCTAAGGAAGGTAGGAAGTACAGAGAAAGAAGAGGAACAGTAACTGAAAAGAAGATAGTATCCTTGGCCAGGAGCTTTCAGTGCCTGTGGGGATAGTGATGATAAGACTGTGAGTGTGACCACAGGAGTGGGCAAAGGAGTTGGGAGGAGGGAAAGATTTTGGAGGTGAAGATGTAAAGACAACCAAGAGGCCACACACATTCATAGATCAAATACCTAAACACTGAAGTCATCATCGCCAAGAACAAAGATCAGACTAAGAGGAAAAGGACACTGAGGGGAATACTAAATCCATCCATTAGGTGGTCTGGCATGCTAGTTTCTCATTGCTTGCCTCTTCCAGTACCTTTCTCCACTCCTCACAACACATAAACAAGCTCCCTTGCCCTCTGACCTCCCATTGGGACATCAGAGAGAGACGCTGAATCTTTATTCCCCTCATTCCATCATTGCAGGATTGCTATGAACCAACTTCATCTCTTCACAGACTCAACTGCTAACAGCATCTGGAAGGATTGCTCTGTCCTCTGCCCCTCTGCTATCTCCCTTCTCCCTTAATTCCTAGGCTTCTAACAAAGGAACTCCACTGGCACTCTCCTCAGGCAGACCATGCTAGAGATTCTCCTTACCCCACCACACTTTTGCAAATAGTCCTTTTATTAAACTCCTCATAAATTACCCTAATTTGAACAGGCCATCTGTTTCCAGCTGGGAACCTGCTGTTACCATAGATGGCAGTAATATGAGTACCTTCTTTGCAAGGGTCCCTTGTAAATATTAAAGAAAATATATGCGGAGCATCTAGCATGGTCTGGGACACTTTAGACACCAAGTAGTAGTGGAGTGGAGTGGAGAAACAGCAGCTGCTTGAGCTATTCTAAGTATAAACATATATACTTCATCCAGGTACATACAGGTCCTTGAACTCACAACTATCAACTAACAGTTAAGCACCTGTTTTCCAGTACTACACAGAAACTCTTCAGATCCAGCACCAGCCAGCCAAGTAAACCAAAATATTTATGTGAGTAAATATGTCTAGAAAGGGAAAGAAAGTATTCAAGAAAAAAATTTCAACCAATTGGCTTCTAGGGTAATGTCTATAGACAGATTGACTGAGCATAATGGTAACTGTGTATCCATCTAGGGCAAGTAGGAGAAATCTCTCCAGGACTAGAGACAGGAAATGTCCATGCCTGGTATCTCTTAAACTCCCTGCTTCCATACTCTGCTCCCAATCTGCTCTCCAGTGGAAGAACTGCTGCTGAGAGTGGGTAACCTAATCCTTAGAACAGAGGGATGGCTTCTTTTCTTCAAAGTCATTTCCTTATCTCTGGATCCAGACTTTGAAAACTACCAGCTCAAAGACCACATGAGAGCTTCCACAGATGGGTGACAAATTAGGATGAGTTTGAAGAAAAACACACTAAGTTATTGCAAATAAGGGAAACCATGGGACCTATGTTTCTTTGGGCCTGGCTTACTTCACTTAATATATTTTTTTCTAAGTCTTTCCATTTCTTAACAAATGGGGCAATGTCATTCTTTCTGATGGAAGCATCGAATTCCATATTTTCTTTTTTTAATTTTATTTTATTTTATTTTATTTTATTATTGTGAAAATACCATACACAGGGGTTACAATTACATGAACAAGGTAATGAGTACATTTCTTATCAAGCATTGTTGCCTCCTCCTTTGTTTCCCCTTACCATCCCTTCCCATCTCCTCCCCCCACCCCGACCCATCCATATTTTCTTGATCCATTCCTCTACTGAGGGGCATCTGGGTTGATTCCATATCTTAGCTATGGTGAGTAATGCAGTGATAAACATGGTTGTGCTGGTAGCTTTGGTATGATCTTGTTTGTGATTGTTTGGGTAAAGGCGCTAAAGTGGGATTGCTGGATACTAGGGGGGCTCTATGTGGAGTCTTTTGAGGAACCTCCAGACTGCTTTCCAAAGTGGTTAAACAAGTTTACACTCCCACCAACAATGCAGTAGGGTTCCCTTTTGGCCACATCCCCTCCAACGTCTGTTGTTATTAGAGTTCTTGATTATAGCCATTCTAACTAGGGTGAGGTGGAATCTCAATGTTGTCTTGATTTGCATTTCTTTTATGGCTAGAGAAGTTGATCATTTCTTCATATGTCTATTGGCCATTCTTATTTCTAGTACATGTCTAGAACACACCAAAAAGGTCAAAAGCTATGTACATATGGCCATATAAGATGATGTTAAGGGAAATGAACCCCAAGATAGGTATACAAGTGGTTTTCTTTTCTTGCTTGCTATTGTTTTTAATGTACTTATAATGCACTATTTGATTCTTTTGTTTCTTTAATATGTTCTTCCCCCATGGTATAACCCCTGTTTTCACTGTCTTTGATTCCAGTGTTCTGCATCTTATATATACATTTTTTATAATTTGGGGAGGGAAAGGGATATAACAAAATGCTTAAATAAGGACACAGGTTGACCCATTGTAACAATGGGATGTACAAGACACTATATTGAAAATGAACTTTATAATTTTGGGGGTGGGGGAGGAGTTGGGAAGGTGGGCAGGGAAGGGATAGTAGGGGAAAAACAAAGTAGGAGGTAACAATGCTTGATAGGAAATGTACTCATTACCCTACTCATGTAACTGCAACCTCTCTGTACAGTATTTTTACAATAAGAATATATATGAAAAAAGAAAAACACACTAAGAAGGCAAGAATGAATTCAATTCATTCACCTATTTTACCATACAAAGAGGATCACATGTGTGTTGCTACTAGTGCTCAATGTAAACTAAAACATACAAGTCTAGTTTATATTGAACACTGTAAACATACATACAAGATTTTGCCCTTTCTTGTGGCCCAGCTGATCAAAACATATCTCATTACTTAAAGTGGCTTCCTATTGCCTTTCCAGTGGAAACCCAAGTCATCATGGTGTGCCTCTAGTGTGTCATTCTTTATTATCACTGGTCTTGGGCTTCATCTGGCTTTCGGTTCCTCATTTGTGCTCTGTGGCACCAGAGCACAACACTCTGTACATGGGTCTCCCTTATTATCCCTCCCTATCATTCCATTTACCTCTAGGTTGCTCCCATTATACAAAGGACTTTGTATATTGTATTTCTTCCATAAGGGACTCAGAATAGTTATCCCAGCCTATGAGAATGTCCTCTAGCATTCTGTATTTATTTTAAAAATTCACCAGTTCTACAATTATTGTTTGATGCCTGTCTTCCCACATCAGACTAGTCCATAAGAGAAAAGAACAGGTTTGTCTTCCTCTAAATCATATCCAAATCGAATGTATATAGAAAACCCACTACAGATAAGTAGATGAATGAAGAGAAGTGGGTATGAGACAATGCTGTAAACAATTCAATGTATAATGCTACAAAATTAAGAAAAACAAGGGAAGGGTTGGGTTGGGAAGAAAAGAATGTTGAAAGAGGTGACAGTGGTCAAAATGCATTGTTAAAATGCTTTCTTAAATGGCAAAAAGGAGGAGAGTCACCAGATACACATAGAAAGCATCTCTGTCCTCAAAAAGTTATTGAATAAATGTGTGAGCATAAAATGCATATAGAAATATAATGTAGAGCTGTTATCATGCTGATCGTGAGTATAAAGAAGGGAAATTGCATTTTTATTTTCTAATTTAGGCACATTTTGTTGATTGATATAAGGAGAATTCCATTTGCAGTGCCTTTTTTGGAAATAAAATATTTTATTTACAAACCTTTATTAATCATATATATTAATGACTTCAGCAAAATATTTCAATACATGCATCTATGATCAAATCCATCCTCCCTTCATCTGCTGTACTCCTCAACACCTAGGTATCATTCTACATATAGGTTAACTACTTTGTGTGTGTGTGTGTGTGTGTGTGTGTGTGTGTGTGTGTGTGTTGGGGCTTGAACTCAGGACTTAGGCAATGTCCCTGAGTTCTTCAGCTCAAGGCTAGCACCCTACCACTTGAGCCATAATGCCACTTCCGGTCTTTTCTGTTTATGTGGGGCTAAGGAATTGAACCCAGGGCCCCATGCATGTGAGGCAAGCACTCTACTGTTGATCCACCTTCCCAGCCCCTACCTGAGCTTTTTTGCTCAAGGATAGTACTCTACCACTTGAGCCACAGCTCTTACAGCTTTTTTTGATAGTTAATTAGAAGTAAGAGCTTTCTTTATGCACTTTCCTGCCAAGACTAGCTTCAAACAGTGATCCTCAGATATCAATCTCCTAACTATCTAGTATTACAAGTGTGAGCTACTAGTACCCAGCAGGTCAATTATTATTTGTCACCATATAAAAGAGAACATATAGTACTTATAATTTGTCTCTGACTCATTTTACTTAACATAATGTCTTCTATTTTTGTTTATTTTGCTTAAAATAACAGGATCTAACTATTCTTTGTGGTTGAATACTCCTCCATTAGGTGTATACAGTACATTTTCTTTATCCATTTATCCCAGATGGGTTTCTAGGCTGATTCTATACCTTAGTTATTATGAATAGTGCTGTCATAAACACAAGCATGCAGTCTTTCTTTGATTTTCTTTCCTTTGGATATATGCCCAGAGGGCAGATAGGTAGAACTGTTTTTAGTTATTTGAAAAACCTCCATCCTGTTCTCCATGATAACTATACTAATTTACATTCCTATAAACAGTGTATTCGAGTTGCTGTATTAGGGTGTATTTGTTATTTTTTTTTATCACAGCCACTCGAACAGGAGTGAGATGATATCTCATCATAATTTTGACTTTCCATTTTTGTGATGGCTAATAAAATGAGTATTTTCATATATTTATTGGTCAATTGTTGTTTTTGTAAGTAGTGTCTATTCTGATCATTTGTCATTAATTGCTTGAGTTTTTTATTTTTTCTAATATTGAGGAGTTCCTTACATGCTCTTAATGTTAACCGCACATGTGTGTGTGTGTGTGTGTGTGTGTGTGTGTGTGTGTCTGTCTGTCTGTCTGTCTGTCTGTCTGTGTCTGTGTCTGTGTGTGTGTGTGTGTGTGTGTGTGTGTGTGTGTGTCTGTCTGTCTGTGTGTGTGTGTGTGTGTGTGTGTGTGTGTGTGTTTCAGTTCTGAACTCAGGGCATAGGCACTGTTTAGGAGCTTTCTTGCTCAAGGCTAGCATTCTACCACTTGAGCCACAGTGCCACTTTTTGCTTTTTTGGTGGTTAACTGGAGATAAGAGCCTCATGGACTTTCCTGCCCCAGCAGGTTCCAAACCGCAAATCCTCAGATCTCAGCCTCCCCAAGTATGTAGAATTATAGGTATGAGCCACAGGATCTGACAATATTTAACTTTTGTCAGATGAATAACTGGCATCTATTTTCTCCAATTCTGTACATTATTTCTGTACTCTGTTAACCATTGCCTTTACTGAGCATAACTCTTAAGTTAATATAATCCCATTTGCTCTGTTTACTTTGATTTCCTATGCTTTGGGGCTTATATACAAAAGTTGGTCCATACTGATGTCTTAAGTTATTTCTCCCTTTTTTCTAGTAATTTTATAGTTTCAAGTCTTTATGTCAATTTTTGGTCCATTTCAAGTTCATTTTTATAGAAGGTGAGAGATAAAGGTCAAGTTTCAATCTTCTACATATGCGTATCCAGTTTTCCAATCATAACTTAATGAAGCGGCTGTCCTATCTCCAGCAGATGCTTTGACTACTTTGTTAAGCATTCCTTAGTGTAGACATATGCATTCATTTCTTAAATCTTTACTAATCTGTTCCACTAGTTTTGTGTCTATTTTATGACAGTACCAAACTTTTGTTTCTATGGCTCTGAAGTATGTTATGAAATCATGTATTGCTATGGTTCCAGTTTTGCTCTTTTTGTTCAAGATTCATTTGGCTACTTGATGTCTTTTGGGCTTCCATATGAATTTTAATATTTTTCCCTAGTTCTACAAAGAATGTCATTGGTATTTTGATCAAATTCAATGAAATTCCCATCAAAATACCAAAGACATTTTTTTTAATGTGAGTGCAAGTACGGGGGGCTTGAACTTGATACCTAGGTGCTATTCCTGAGCTTCTTTTCTCAAGGCTAAATGTTCTCTGTCATTTGAACCATAGCTCCACTTCTGGATTTTTGGTGGTTTGTTGGGCATACGAGTCTCACAGACTTTCCTTCAAACCTTAATCCTCAGATCTCAGACTCCTGAGTGACTAGGATTATAGGCATGAGCCACAGGCAACCAGCCCAAAGACAAGGCTTAAAAGACAAAATGGTTGACAAGCAGAATCTAAAGAATTTACCCCACCACCACCACACACACATACAAACACGTTCCATGCAAATTATTTTTAGTGAGGCTAATGAATGATATTTTGGGAAAATATGACAGAATTCAGAACCATTATATTCATCCAGCTATATTTGTTAAGTGCTTGCTGTGAATTATAAATTTGAAACATGGCAACAAGCAAAAGCCTTGCCTTTATCTGGTCCACAATTGCTGTTCTTGTCAAAGCACCAAATGGAAAAATGAGGGCAGAATGACACTACAGTGTGTTGGATTTGCCATGGTAAGCAATAGTTACTACATCCTCTTGTGAGGATGAAGGCCCAAAAAGTTTGTCACATTTCTGGTGCAAGTAACATGGAGTTTTAGAAAGCAATTGGACATTACATTTCCACTGCTATAAAACTCTATTTAACTTTGACCTAGTAATTTGACCCTTATAATTTACCCTAGGAGTTTATCCTAGGAAAATAATCCAAAGGAAGAAACAAAAAATATACAAAGAGATTTTTGATGATGCTTTTTACAATGGTTAACTATAGGAAACAACCTGATTGTCTAATACCAGAATAATGTTACAGTGCATTACAGCATAACCACATGATTATATATTATGAAAGTATAGTTCATGTTGAAGTTTGTTGTAATCTAAAATACACTTAAGATGTGCAATTATGAAACCAAATTCACTTTTTGTTTTACAAATTCAAAGCTGTACATTTACTCTCTACAAACATATTAGTGGCTGAATCACTGGTAGCTCACATCTATAATTTTAGCTGTTCAGGAGACTGAGATCTGATTATTGTAGTTTAAAGCTAGCCAAAGTCTGTAAGACTATTATCTCCAATTACCAGCAAAAAAAAAGCAGAAGTGGAGCTGTGGTTCAAGAGGTAGAGTGCCAGCCTTGAGTGAAAAGCTAAAGACAGGGCTACGCCCTGAGTTCAAGACACAGTACCAGCACAAATATATATGTACATATATATGTATACATGTACATATATGTATGTGCATATACATGTACATGTATATCCACATATACATGTACATGTATATATGTATATATACATGTATATATACATATATATGAAATATATATACTTGTATATATACATATATATGAACTAAATCAAACTAATAAAAACATTAAGGTGATTTGTTTGGAAAGGCGTACAGTTTTTACCTCCAGTCTTATTTTAAAATATCTTTAAATGAAATATGCCTGGCAAAGTTGTAGCATATACGATCAGGATTTAAAAAAAAAATAATGAAAAGAAAAAATAATAAAGACAAGGATTAAACTGTATATAGGTTCAAAATATCAGAGCAGAAAAAAAGATAGATGGTTTCTTGCCTTAACATGAAAAAGACTTGGAAATTTTAATTACTGCAGGTTTACAGTCAGCAAATGCTGAAATGTGGCTGCTAACATGAGAATAATCAAGTGTGTAAATAAAGCAACGTGGGACAAATCTGTGCCCAGCACTCGCTGACAATGAGACTACCACTGAGAATGACCTGACTCTCGTGCCCTGCCCTGAAAACAGAGCGGGGCCAGAGCAAACAGGCCTAGCCCAAGAGACTTCTGAGGCCTTTTATTTTTCAACATGAAGAACTACTGATGGAAGTGGGAGTGAAGGGCACTAACATCACATTTTTATCATTCCCCTCTTATAGATGAGTTGTATTAAAAGGCACTTTTTAATCTGGTAGAATAGATAGCAAGCTTAATTTCTTCAAAGTAATTTTTTCCTCTTGTAAATTCTCTCTGACATATTTCTACCTCTCACAAAGGTTAAAGTGTCCCTAACTGAACTCACTTCCTTGCTCACTTCAGGCCTCACCAACTTTCTATGCCGCAACCCCACACTGATTGTTCATCACAGCCTGGCACTTTCCAGACACTCACAGATACCCCAATGCACAGGATTCTTCCAGATTCCCATGCTGTTCCCCTCCTCCAGAATCTCTCTGCTTCTGAGTAATAGCTTTTTTTAAAAAAATGTCGGGGTGGGGGGAGGGAGGAGTTGGGGAGATGGGGAATGAAGGGGTGGTAGGGGAAAAACGAAGGAGGAGGTAACAATGCTTGATCGGAAATGTACTCATTACCCTACTCCTGTAACTGTAACCCCTCTGTACAATATTTTTACTATATATATATATATATATATATATAGTTATTACTATTATTATCTTTAAGTAGTTGTACAAACAACTTTTTCACCTCTCCTTCTCCCTTACCACCACGGGCACTTAGCCCTTCTTCCTCTGCTCCCACAACACCTGGCCTGGGCTCAGCTGGAAACCATCGCTCATAATGGAGGGTATGGTTTCTTAGCCATCTTTACCCTGACTCAGTTCCCATTCATTATTTTATCTGATCACTTGGCACACCCTTTTACACAAAGCAAGCAATCTCTGTTATCACTGAGCAATGAACTCATCTCTGCCTTTACAGCATCTATTTGAACCATGTGCCCGATACCCAGATGGCTCTACTTGCAGAATACCTGGGGGCCAGTATAGTAAAAGCACTGCCTTTGAACAGGTGTGAGATGGTCTCTTTCTCCTTCGTGTACTTCCCTAGGCACTGACCCATTTATGGTACACATCTAAAACTACTCCCAACATTATAAATCCCATCCTCTTAAACACAAAACCTAGGCAACACGCTTTAACTCATGCTGTGAACTCTGCCATTGTTGGGTTGTTGGTTCCAAAAAAAAAAAAAAAAAAAATTCCATCTGCCATAAATCTACATTCCTCCCCCCTCGATGAAATACAATACCTCTGCTTTCTTCTAGCAGTCAGATAATAATCTCCTTGTTTTACGGGAAATGATTTAAAAGAGAAAAGAATTGGTCTGACAGTCTCATAAGTTCCAGAAAGTGCTTGCTCTGACAGTCCCTTTCTGACTTGCCCTATTTCTTTTCATCCCTATATATGTCCTTGCAGGCACACACAAAAACACACATGCACATTCTTGTACAGTGTACACACAAGGCATGTAAATGCTCACAAATGTTCACGTGCTCATTGAAATCAGTCACCAGCACATGAAAGCCCGACTGGAATCGTGTGGTTAATAGTCTGTCATAGACCTAAGCACATCCTCCCCTACCCCCTCTCTCTAAATTGCTTCCTGGAAAGTCTTTGTCTGCTGACCATTTTCCCAGCTCTCTGCTGATGACTCAAGTCCCAGCAAATAAAGAGGGTCTCCAATATTATGCCCTTCAACCTTGACAGTAGGAAACACTTACCTGGTACTCTCACTCTGATGGGGGCGGGGGGAGTGAGAAAATGCACTGCCTTACTCTATTTTGACCCTGCCTTCCACATCTCCCTTGAGACCAGACATAGTTGTCCATCTGCCTCCCAGCAGCACAGCTCATCTCTTTCTAACAAGAGGCAGTCATCTCCTTAAACACTCCCACAGACTCTTCCTTTGGCCAATGCTTAGCAGTGCTCACCTTGAGACCGCAGGGATGACACCGTGTAGGTAAAGGGACCATGACAGAGGCCACCAGCACTCATCACTTCTCCGAGATGGAAAAGCCCTCGGGGTACTCGAGAGAATGAGAAACTTTTTTTCTTTACCACTGATGTTTATTGATTCGTCCAGTTCATAGGGAGCATCCCTTAATGTTGTGCTTTCATGTTTCGGCTTTGTTGCATGGGTGCAGAAAAGAATATTGCAAATTGATCTGTCTTCCCAGCCTTTGTTGAGAATGAACTCCTATTACTTCAGTTTCTCAGGCCTGTCATCGCATGCTCACATTCCAGGGCATATATAATCAGCCTGGCTAAACACTGAGGGCTGAGCTGATTAATTTCTAGCATTCTTGCCTGAGTCCATTGATGGCATGCCTGTTTGATGATCTCTGCAAAAGATAGCCTCTTCTGATTGTTTGACCTTTGCCCTTTACCCCAGAGCTGTCTATTCTAGTACCTGTTTAAGTTGACAGCACGTACATTGCGTCTACATCTAATGTCCTGGTGCTATGAAATCTTAAAAAAAAAAGGCAGGAATGGGGTGGGGTGAGGCGCGTGGGAGGGGTTTTAAGGGAAACCCATTTCCAATACCAATTGAACAGCATTTGAGAACCAATCATATATCCATTAAACTAAAAGAAGAGACATTATCCATAACCTGGGATATTATGCTTATGCTTTAGAATCTACCCACTCATTCTGATTTAGCTTCTGGGCTAATTATGATCAATGGATTTTCACAAAAATGTAAAACTATGTCACAGCTTTTAATTTCCCATTCTACCATTTCCCAGAATTCTGCTATTTTAATTACTTTATATGCCATTTACTTCTAATAGCTCAGAACAAAGGGGCCATCATCACCATCATCAAGATGTCTATTATATATAATTCTAGGCATGTCGGCCCATTTCTAATGTAACCCTAATATTAGGTTAGACTGGTTTTATTTTTAGTTTTTATTATAGAGGGAGAGTCTCTTTAACAATTTCAGAGATGTAGTTCATTTATCCTAAAATACCTGTGGTTGTAAGATAGGCTTTGGTCTATTTATAGAGCTAAGTTCTCAAAAATGCACATAATTTACATCCTAAGCTCACTAAGAACCAAGCAGTTAGAGAGCTAATGCAGGTGCGCTTGGCAGCCATTTTTTTTTGAGGTCACACCAACTCATATATACTCCTAAGGAAAGTGGAAGGTTATGCATACACCACGGTCACCCAAGGACAAATCACATGCAAACCCAGTTTAATGAATCACATGTATGTCCAGGCAGAGAGCAATAGACTAACTGAGAGAAATAGTAAGTAGAAACGCAAATATATTGATCATTAAATTACACACTAAAAGTTGGCATATAACTGTACCAAATATATCTCCTTTTGAAAGTGGGAGATAAAAAAAAAGCATATATTACATTGGTGGGGTCACAGGATTTAAGAGCTTCAAGGAGCTTTGGAGACAATGCAGATGGGGAATCCATGAGGAAAGCTGAGATAGAAGAAGGGGGTAGATGAGGACTTGGCACCTCCTAATGCTGTCACAGTGTCTTGTCATTGGACCAGACCATCAGCCTTCCACATTCCCTGAACCCCTTCTCTTAACATGAAACTAGGAAATACTGTATGTTTAGAATCCTTTGTTCAGTTTGATCTCTATGGGCAACAATAGAAGAGACTTAGGGCTCTGATCCTGAGGTCTGAACACCACCTAAAATTGTATACATTTTCTTTTTCTTAGTGATCAATCTCACTAATGATGTTTGTTAGCAATTTCTAGAAGAATAATTCAGAGTAAGGAAAAATGTTGGCTTTATTCTGTGTGACATGAGATTCCATATGAACTTCATAAAAGGTTGGGCTAAAGATACCATAGAATCATAGATATCCTTTAGGTCATTTAAACTTAACATGCTATGCAACATTTTAAAAGAGGTTAGAATTTTAAAAATAAGTACATATGCATGCATATATATTTAGATCGATCTAAAATAATATTTTTGGTTTTTTCTCTTTATAAAATATTTCAAAGGCACAGGAAAGCACAGAGAACAATGCCACAGCCCTCGTTTCTCTCTTAGGATGAATCAACATTCACATTTTACTGTATTTGTTTCAGATTTTCACATTTTATTTCAAAGAAAATAAATTATGGATGAACTTCAAACTGCCTGTCTACCCATATCCAACCACATTCCTTTCTTGTCCTCTTCAAAGAAAGCAAGTATCTTGAATTTGGTGTTTATCACTCATAAATTTTTCTTACTTTTACTACTTATCTATCCACAAGTGGTAAGTGTTATAGTTTTGTATTCTTATAGAAATGGTATCTAAACTGCATCACTTTATTTGCTTTCTTTAATTCTTTAAATCTTTTTTAATTTAAATTTTATTTTAAAGGTGAGGTACAGAGAGGTTATACTCACATAAGTAGGTAATGGGTGCATTTCTTTTTGAACAGTTACCCTCTCCCTCATTTTCTCCCATTTTTCCCCTACCCACCCCCAAGTTGTAAAGTTCATTTCCAACACAGTGTCTAGTGAGTATCACTGTTGAATTTGTTCACACTTTGTCCCACCATTTCTGTGATTCCCCTTCCTTTCCCCAAATCCGATAAACTTACATACAAGACAAATAGCACAGAAAGCAAATATAGTGACAACAGGATATAAATCAAAGGGAAAAAAAGAAAGAAGAAATAAGTGCAAACAGTACAATAAAAAAAACTTCTTGCTTCCATTTCTTAGAGTCATTTAGATAAGCATCATTTTATATGCTCATATGGATATAGCTATTGATCAGAAGTTTTTCTCATCCTCTTCTCCATAGACTCTTCCATGATGAAGTTTATTATGTCAATATTTTCTGGATAGTGCTTTTAGTACCTTTTGAGTTAAAATGCTTTTGAGTTTAAGAATTCTTTAGTTAGCCATAGGTTCTGATTTTTCTCTAATTTTTTCTTAAGGTTTATATATATATATATATATATATATATATATATATATTAAATAAACAACCTCTTGTTTTCATTTCTCTTTTATTGTTAAAACACCATACAGAAGGGTTACAATTACATGAGCAAGGTAATGAGTACATTTCTTATCAAGCATTGTTGCCTCCTCCTTTGTTTCCCCTTACCATAGGATGTAGTCTACTATAAGTTAATGTTTGTGTAAGATGTGTAAAACTAGGTTTGTTTTGTATTTTTGTATGTGTTGGGGTGGGGGTTGCGTGTCAGTCCTGGGGCTTGAACAGAGGGCCTAGTCACTGTTCCTGAGCTTTTTTTTGCTCAAGGCCACTGCTCCAATTCTGGCTTTTTGGGGTGGTTAATTGGAAATAAGAATCTCAGGAAGTGGCGCTGTAGCTCAAGTGGTAGAGCGCTAGCCTTGAGCTGAAGAGCTGAGGGACAACGCCCAAGCCCAGAGTTCAAGCCCCACGACCGACAAAAAAAAAAAAAAAAAGAATCTCACAGACTTTCCTGCCTAAGCTAGCTTTGGAACTATGATCCTCAGATCTCAGTCTCCTGAGTAGCTAGGATTACAGGTGTGAGTCACTGGCACCTGGATTTTGCATATCTATTTCTATGTCTACCTATATTAATCTCTCTCCCTCACTCTCTGTCTCTCTCTGCCTCTCTCTGTCTCTCTCTGTCTGTCTGACTCTCTCTCTCTATTATATATCTCCTTGGTACAAACACATGTAAAGATGGTTATGTCTTCTTGTTAAACTTTTATAATTATATAATGTCTCTCTCTGTTTCTATATTTGCTTTGAAGTCTTCTTTTTAAAATTTTATTGTAAAAGTGATATACAGATGGGTTACAGTTATATAAGTAAAATAATGAGTACATTTCTTTTTGAATAGTGTTACCCTCTCCCTTATTTTTTCCCACCCACCACCCACCACCTCCTTCCTCCCAAGTTGTAAAGCTCATTTCCAACGTAACGTCTAATGAGTATCACTGCTGAATTGGTTTACCCTTCGTCCCACCATTTCTGTGATCCCCCTCTCTTCCCCAAATCAGATCATTAAACAGCATTCTAAGTATTTGCACACTGAGAACACAGGAGGATATTCTTAGGAGAGGATCACAATGGCTCAAAAGCTATGTGCATATTACCATACAAAATGATGCTTACTGAAATGAACTGCAAGAAATGGAAATAAGAGTTTTTTTTATTGTACTATTTGCACTTGTTTCTTTTTTCTTTCTTTTTTCTCCTTTGGTTTATTCCCTTTTGTCACTGTTTTTTATTTCTGTACCCTTTGTCTTATCTATAAGATAAATGTAACACTACTTAATTTTTGTGAATTCTGTGATTCACATTATGAGTAGACAATTTATCTTATCCCCTCCCAGTAAATATTTTAGGTTGTTTTTGAGTCCTCACTGTTATACAAAAGACTTGAATAAGTATTCTTATTTACACATCCTTATGTCAACTTTCAAGATGCTCTCCATAGTACATAGATGCTCTACATAGTACTCTGAATGGTTTTGTATGTGTAGGTTCAGATTTATTGGATACCACTGAGTTACTCTTACCACTAATGATACTAATTTTCAAAATTAACACTCATGCCAGCAATATATAAGAGTTCACATGTTTCCACACCATTGCAATATCAGACTTCTAGATTTTTGTCACCCAAAGAGTACACATGTACTACTTCTTATGTTTGGGTTTATATCGATATAATTAGTAGAGACATTGAGTGTCTTTTTCTACTTTGTTAGCCATACAGAATTGATTTACATCCATTACTCTGTTTCTACTGGACTGCTGTTAGTATTCATTGATTTAGAGTGATTTTTATATATTTTGGGGTGTTTTTATTGGTTGGTTGGGTTGCCTTTGGTGGGGAGTTTTATGTTTCGTTTTGTTTTGTGCTGAAGATCAAACTCAGAGCCTTGTGTAAGTGAGGCAAGTGTTCTGCCATTGAGTTACATTCATAGCTCACATATTCAGGATAACAATAATATTAACAACAAATATTTTGGGGATGCTTATTAAATGCAAAACATTCATAAGTCTTTACACATATAAACTGGTTTAATCCTCACAACAATCCCATAATAGGGCCAAGGTCATTAGTCATTTCATAAATATGAAAAAAATGAGGCTAATGGGGCATAGTGGATTAAGCCCATAAGCCTAACTACTAGGGAGGCAAATGCTGAGATGATCACAAGACTCCACCTCAACCAATGGCTGGGCCCAGTTATCCCAGCTATGAGGAAAGCACGATAGCTGAGTGCAGAGGCCTGCACCTGTTATCCTTAGCAATACAGGGAAGTACAACTTAGAATATTGCAGCCCAAGCCCACTTGGTCACAACACAAAACCCATGTCAAAAATAACCAAGGCAGGTCAGGTACAGGAGGCTCACCCCTGTAATCCTAGCTACCTAGAGGGCTGAGATCTGAGGATCACGGTTTGTAGTCAGCCTAGGGAAGAGAAGGAAAGTCCATGAGACTCTTATCTCCAATTAACCACAAAAAGCTAGACACAGAGTTGTGGCTCAAATGGTAGAGCTCTAGTCTTGAGCATAAAGCTCAGGGACAGCACCCAGTATAAGCCCCAGGACCACTACTACTACTACTAATAATAATAACAACAACAACAACAACAATAACAATAATAAAAATAACCAAGGCAAAGAGGAGCTGGATGCATGGCCCAAGTGGTAGATCAGCAAGTGGGAGGCCCTGAGCTCAATCCTAGTACCATAGAAAAAAGAAGGTATAACTAATGTCTAGCTGCAAGTTATTCAGCCTGTAGTACATAATGAAATCATGAGTTAGACTCAGGAATACTGATCCAGAGTGCCAGTCTTTTGGCTCCCTTTGTTTCAAAGGATGCAAACTCTTCACAAGCTTTATGTATTATAGATGTAAATTCTTCCATTTTATAGCTTGTCATTGCTCAAATGTCCAAATACCAAAGCCAAAAATATATTAGCAAATATTTCCTTGAAAATTTTTTATAGATTGGCTTTTTATAAGTTTTTGTATATAGGGTAAGCTAGATGCTTTGTTTTGCTCTGAAGAGTAAATAATAACTTGTCTTCACATAAGTATCTAAAATCTTTTCCTAGTGGCTTGAAATACCACATCTTAAAATACATTAATGTAAATTACACACACACACACATATACAGGTAGATATAGATGTGAGTCTGCTCTGAAATCTCTATTCTCTTCTATTGACCTATTTTTCTTAGCTAATACTACACTGTTCTAAATTATTATGGCTTATAATAATTCTTAATGTCTGAAAAGATTATGTCCCTGACTTTAATTTTTTATTCTTTGTCAGTTGTAGTTTCACTCTTCATTATAAATTTCAGGGGCAGATTGTCAAGTTTCATTTTAAAAAAAACCCTAACAATTTTTATGGTAACAGAATTGAATTTCTAGATTAACTGAGATCATTATGACATTAAATCTGTCCATCCAGGAAGATAGTATAATTCCACATTTATCTAAGCCTTTTGGTTCTTAAGTTTTCTTTGGTAAAAATTCTCTATAGACATCATGCTTGAATGTATTTATTCCTCATTGATGTGATTGCTTTTGTAACTGTGAGTTTTTTTTTCTTATTCTGTTTTGTAATTGGCACTATTAATTGATGACTTCTGTAATGGATAGTCTGTTCTGACTGCTCTTTTGACAGAATTGTCTTTTCTATTACCTATTTATTTTACAGTACTTCATTGCACATACGTTACTTCTATTGAAGGCTGTAATGTCTTAGCTCTATGAAAGTTCAGGAAAAGACAGAATTTAGGAAAATTTTTGTTTTTGACTTCTGATTCAACAACTTTGCTTAATTTCTTAAGTACTTCAAAAAAATGTCCCATCTAGTGTTTTGAATTTTTCACATTATGTTGTCTAGAAATAAGACAGTTTTATTTCTTCTTTTCTTAGTTCTTATCTTTTTTCTTGTACTATCACACTGGTCATGATTTCAATATCATGCTAACACATATGAGACAATAGTTCCCTATTTCTAATTTTGATGGAGATATTTCTAAAGCTTTATCATTGGTGTTGGTTTTGCTATGAGGTGGTTTTTTTGAGGTTTAGAAGGACTTCCTCGTTTCCTCATTTGTTTAGAGTTCTTATTATAAGTGAGTATTTAATTAGTGCAATACTTTTTCTCTATCTATGGAGCTGAGTAAAAGGCTTTTTCCCACTCTTTAATAATAGAACATATTGCATTGACATTAAATTTTCTGGTGATAAATTTACTTTCATACTAAGGATAAATCCTACTTATTTGCCATGCATAACTTTTTAAACATTCTGTTGAATTTAATTTGGAAAAAATGCTTCTATATTCCTTTAAAAAGTCTGCAATTACACAATTTTTTCTTGTTATGTCCATGCTCATTTTTGCTAACGGTAAATCCTAAATCATTCAATAGCATTTTCTCTTTTATTAATCTCTGAAATATTTTTACAAGATAAAAGCCATACAGTCCTTAAATCCATTTTTCGAAGTCTATAATTCAGCAGCAGGAAGTTATTCATATTTTCAGATCACTTTAAATAGTCATCTATAGTAACTTTTTTGTATTTATCTTTTATCTTTTTATAGAGGAGTGCTGAGACAGGTTTGTAGGTGCCATTGAATTTCAATCCTCTCTGAAGTAAGTCCTTTGGTTTCACCAATGCTCTTTATTTCTGGCTTCATCAATTTATGCTATCCTTTTTAAATTGTTGGATCATTGGGGGGGGGGTGTTGGTAGTTATTATTTTTTTGTTTGTTTGGGCAGTACTAGGTTTGAATTTAGGGCTTTGTGCTTGTAAACAGGAGCCCTGCACTGATCCACACCTCAGCCCTATGTTCTTATCTTTATTATATTACTTATTTTCCTTATGTTTACTCTGTCATTATTTATGTATCATCTAGAGTTGATAACCTATCTCACCATCAGACTTCTTGGTGGATAATAAAAAAAAAATTTAAGTCCTAAATTTACCCTTATATGTAAATAGTCCTAGGATTCACAAATGTCACCTGTAGTATTTTCTTTGCCCACAATATACATTGTAACTTCCATCAAAATCATCTCTCTGAACCGGGCACTGGTGGCTCACACCTGTAATCCTAGCTATGCAGGGGCCTGAAATCTGAGGATTGCAGTTCAAAGCCAGCCCGGGCAGGAAAGTCCCCATGAGATTTTTATCTCCAATAAACCACCAGAAAACTGGAAGTGGTGCTGTAGCTCAAGTGGTAAAGCACTTGCCTTGAGCTGAAGAGCTGAGGGCCAGTGCCCAGGCCCAGAGTTCAAGCCCCATAACTGACAAAAAATAAACAATAAGAATCATTTCTTTGAAACCCAAGCATTTAAAAATGGATTTTCTGGTTGCTATTTTTATTAGATATATATGGCTTCCAATTTAATTTCATCGAGTCAGACTATGATCTCTGTACATTAGTTCTTTCAAATTGGGTTTCTTAGCAGTCTAGAACATAGCCAGTCCTTATAAATGCATTAAATGTGCTTGAATATGTGTGTATATGAGTGTGTTCTCTTGGGCATAAGTTTGTTGCCAAGATTTTTAATCTTCATTTTAGTGTGTGCTTAATGGACAGAAATATGAAAAATGTGTAGACATCTCAACTATAATTGAAGGTTTATTGTATTTCCTCACATAAATCTGTTAGTTTTTGCTTCATCTACTTTGAGAATCTAATGTCTGTTAATGCATATTCATGGTTATTTTGACCTCCTGGTGTATTGTTCCTTTTATTATTATGCAGTGTCCATAATTATACTTGTTAGTGCTTTCTTCATGAATTCGACTTTGTTATTAAAACTACCAAGCAAGAGTCCTTTTGATTAGTGTTTGTTCTGGTATTACTTTTTCCCATCTCTCTGCAACATTTCTGTATAGCTTACTTTAGGTTTCTAAGATCCACATATTGATTTTTGTTTCATTTGGCTTTTATTCTAAACTCACCTATGAAATTTTCTAACAAATTTATATCCCTTTTCCTTTCAGATACACCTTAGCATGTTGAAGTACCAACTGAAACAACTATAATATTCTGCTTTCTTGCATGATACTCTGCTTTGACCTGCTTTGTTTTGTTGAATTAGCATAAGTTCATTATACAAATGTGTTTCGTTACTTTAACCTTTTTTAACAGTTACACAAAGAACCCAATACTATCAAGCAAAAGAACAAAGCAGGAGACACCATATTAGCTGATTTCACAATGTGTTATCAAGCTGACCATAATTACCATACCATAGGATAAGAAGAGACAAATGATCAACGGAACAAAATAAAAGCATTTCCGGGCTTTACTTAGTCTTCATCCTCCCTAGATGCAGATTTTTTTTGTTTTAATCTTACTAGCTCCGGTTGTATTTTCTTTTGAGAACTAAGTCTAGATTTAACTCCCTCTACTCCCCCATCCTTCCACTGAGAGCACTTAGTCCTGGTTGGAGCCCAATTCTCAGCCAACACTGCTTACTTCTCAACTTGCAACCATTAGCTTCATTTAGCTCTACTCTCCACTTTCCTTAAGTGTCTGTTCTGTTGTTGATATTGTTTGTTTTGTAATTATCTATGACTTTTTTAAGTTTGTCTTTTATGTTTATGCAAAAAGTACACAAAATGAACACCAGGAAACAGTTACTTGAGGTGGTGAGGTAGGATCAAGGAGTTGGGGGGGGAACGAATGAAGAGAAGAAGGTGGGGGAAAGTGTAATCAAAATTCAATGCATGTTCTACAAAATTAAGAAAAGTCAGGAGAGAAGTGCATTAGGAGGTGTGGGTGAGAATGTTGAAAGGGATGACATTGTCAAGATGCTGTGTATTCACAAACTGCCTTGTTGAATGGCAACTCCTTTGTACAACTACTTAGAGATAATAAAATTAAAAAATAAAAAAGTGCACATAGAACTGATAAGGGCTGGTCAAAACGTGAACTATGTGCACTTGGCTTGTGGACACCTTCCTGTTTACAACCTACTCCAAAGCACATAACACATGGAAAAGCTTCTTCTTCACTGATTGATAGATCATACTGCCTCTCATAGGTGTTGAATGAAAATGTGGTAAATAAATAGATAAATACAAATAATTTTCCTAGAAAGATGGCAAGGCCATCGACTACCATTACGCTTTTTTCAATAGACTACAACCTCTTGAGGGCAGAACTTATGTCTGACCTATCACATTGCCTAATTTATTATGCATATGGTATATTGGCCATAATATTGCCAAGGGCCAACACATTCTCCTGTGAATTTTCCATATGGCAGGAAAAAAAAAAGATGCCCAGGTATAAGCAGTGCTGTTCCAAAGGATTAAGTCACTACCATCTCCTGAGGGGCTTCATGACATGTTGGTTCCTCTTTGTAAACTTTACTCTTAAAAAAAGTGTATGGTTGATGAAAAACATGTCATGCAAACAGGCTGGAGTGGAATCTTTCCACTAGAATAATCTAAACGAAGACTATGACTACCTTCTATCAGGAAATCAAGTAGAAAAACATTTCCTGACATCTTACAATTCCTCTTTCTAAAATAACATTTTTCAGACCACAGACCAAAGGACAAGAGGACAAAGAAATTCTCCTTGTTGATTAATTACCTTTGGAACTAGGCCCAGCATGCAAAGTGTAGTCTTAGTGACAAAGTGACAGGTCTACTCTTCATCCACTCTGCTCTCTTCTGAAACAATTCACTAGATTTCTGGGAGACAAAGGCACTTAACTGCTTTAAATCATGGCACACACACACACACACACACACACACACACACACACACACACCTGGCATGTCCATATTTTTTCAAAATGAATTTATACCCTTCTAATCAATTGCCTCTTCAATTCTATATTGAGCACCTACTGTACACCTAGCACTCTGGTGGTTACAGAAAAATTAGGAAACAATTTATTGAGAGGAACAAGTCCTCAGTGCTAGAGGTAAAAATTCAAGAAAAAGAGGTCTGGAGAGGCAGAATAAATCTGGATGAATTCACAAGGAAACTAGAAAATTATGAGATTTTTGCAGGACAAGTAGGATTCCTGCCAAAGAGACTTATCTTGGTTTTCTTTTTTTTTAATTTTTATTTTTATTTTTTGTGAACATACTGTACAGAGGGGTTACAATTACATGGGCAAGATAATGAGTACATTTCTTATCAAGCATTGCAGCCTGGATCTTGGTTTTCTTATCTGTAAAGTGATGAGTTTTAGGTTAGGTAAGTTTAGTAAAGTTCTTCCTAGTTGAAATATTAAATTGATTCCACTCTTTACCTTCGTAACAACTGACACCCCTCAGAGGGGCATTAGTAACCCAGAGTGAACAACTTCTACTGTCTAGAAAGTTCCTTTAGAACAGAGTGAAAAACTTCAGACACACTTGCCTCCAGGCAAAGAGAAATTTCTCTCTTCTTTCAAAAGAGCTTCCTCCAAATTGCAAAGTCTGAGAACACCCAGAGCCCCCAGAAGGACTGAATACGGAACCCCAGGGGAGCTGGTGAAAGAAAATAAATATCCTAGAGCAGCACTGAAGCACAGTTGAAATGTGAGGTTGATCACTTGCTTTGCATCTTCGGCCCTGATACACCTCCGCAGAATGTGCACCCTGAAGAAAACGGCATTCAAGATTGACAACTGATGAATATACAAGCTTGATTATATGCAAATCATCACTTTCTGTTGACTTAATTGTGATCTGATGTAACATGTATAATTAACACATGTATTTAAAATAAATGTATATTTAATTGATATGCATATTTTAAAAATGAATATTTACATTTATATTTATGTTGTCTTGTGGTTGTTTTTTTTTTTCCTTTCAAGTGGAGGTGAATTTCTTTCCCACCGAAGGGAAGGGGTTTCAGAGACTCATCATGAACTAAAGCAAGACACAGAAACAAAGAAAGCAAAGTGGCTTTCTATGCCTGTAGAAGAAAAGACATTGAGCATGGAACTGAAAGTCAGATTCTAGACCTGCCCAGCTCCATGCTGTGTGAACTTCATGTCTGGGCCTCAGTGCCTACGGCTATGAAAGGAAGGGATGGACTATTTCTAAGTCACCTTTCTAGCACTGGAGCTACATTATAAGCTCATAGAACCACTCTGACCTTCCATTTCTTTAGTCAAAATGACAGGATTCCTATCACAGTTACCCCTGTGTCTCTGTAGACAATTAATATACATAAAACTGCACTCCGAAGGTTCCAGAATCATTCTGGAGCCTTAGATGCCTTGTCAGTCAATGCCTATAACACTCAAAAACAATGGTCCTGAGAACAGAATGGGCGCAGACAACTGGGGAGTGAGAAGGAGAAGGTAGCTTGTTTATCAGAGAGGGCAGGAATCAGGAATGGGACCTGGAGCAGGCCACTGTGAAGGGGAGAGAAAAGGAAGAATTAGATAACACAAGGCCTCAACCTAAAGACACAGATACAAGCCATGTGAGAAGGGTCTTTGTGAGTGGCTTTAGGAATACATAATAACAATAATACAACACAATGGGCATATATAACAACCCCTTTGCCCCACACAGGAAAATTAACTCCAATTTCCTCATTAATATAGTAATCCATATCAATATTCCACAGGTGCCATGACTTAGGATAAAAATGTTATATAGGGGGGGCTGGGAAGTAGTAGAGCGCTTGCCTTGCATGCCAGAGGCCCTGGGTTCGATTCCTCAGCACCACATAAGCAAAAAGAAAAAAGCCGGAAGTGGCGCTATGGCTCAAGTGGTAGAATGCTAGCCTTGAGCTGAAGAGCTGAGGGACAGCGCCCAGGCCCAGAGTTCAGGCCCCATGACTGGACCCCCTCCCAAAAAAAAATGTTATATAGGCAATGGAGTAGAAAGGTGATACTCATCCACAAGTTCCAGGTGTGCTATGGTTCTGAATGTTTCTTAGCAGTCTGGTGGAGGAAAAAGAGCTAAAGGACCTGGGTAGTCCATTCTGTCCCACACCTGGCTAGGTAATAAGCCAACTGTCTTTCTGTTCTTGCCTTGACATCCCTCCCACTACCTTTCAGTTTGGAAAAATGTGACTTAGCCCACCTGGAGCTAAGTCCCACCCCCAAAATGACTGTCCTTGATTCAGTGCTGGAATTACAAACCTCCATTAGACACAAGCTCTAGGAAATTATAACCCAAGGAGGAGACAACTGGACACAAGGCAAAGAGAAATCAGCTACCTCAACAATGAGGATGGTACATACATGACAATGGGAAGCAGGTAAGTTGAGAAGATGGGTAAGAGATTGGGGAGAAGGATGAAAGGGTGGGAGACATTGATCATGATGCATTGTACTCAGAAACTGACGGGTTGAATGGAAACCCCTTCGTTCAACTACTTAGAGAAAAATTTTAAAATTATATACTTAAAAACTGCATGGATGCAAAGTATAGAGCAGAGAAGGAAAGGTAAGTGAACTTCTCTGGGCAGGGTAGTTCAGAAATTTAGGTCTTGAAAAAGAGCAGCTTTTCCATGAAAGTGTAAGTGACTGGTGCCAGCTGTGGTTACTTTAGTGGATCTTGTAGACCTCTGCCTAGAATGCTTCTAAGTGAGGGAGCCTCCTTCTGCTCCAAAGAATGATGTACAGTGGGGGCTCTAGACTGGCCATTCTCTATACAGAATTGTCTACAGGTGTTCAATCCTTGATCTGGTCCCTTCCTTGCTATCAGTAAGTATAAAGAAGAATGTTCATGACAAATGAAACTTGCATCCTATTCAGGAAGCAAGGCATGCTGGGCCAGTATCCAAATTGGTACCATATCTCATTTATTAGTTGAAATCTACATGCCCACCAGGTACTGCTCTCTTTTTCTCTCTTTCTCTCTTTCTCTCTCTCTCTCTGTCTGCACTCTCATCTCTGTCTCTCTCCATGCCTGTCTTTCTGCTCTATCTCTTGCTCTCTTGTGTCTCTGCCTGTCTCTCAATCTCTTATCTCTCTCCTCTCATCTCTCGACCTATATCTCTCTCTGAGTCTCTGTGTGTGTCTTCCTTTCATATTTCTGTGTCTATTTTTCTCTTTTTTCTCTTATCTGTATCTCCCTTTCTGTGTGTTTCTGTCTCTATGTCTCTGTGTCTCTGTGTCTCTATGTCTGTCACTCTCTTTCTCACACACACATACACATTAAGAGAACATTTCACTGTATATTTCGACATATGCATCTCATCTGGGTAATGGTGCCTTTTGCAAGCAGATGGGAGAAAGAGGCTTTAAAGAGGGACTCCTATTGTTCCACCAAACATCTTAAAAACTGATCGAAGCCTCTGAGGAGAAAGAAACAAAGCTAGCTCTCTGAGGCTTTCTGTTTACTCCTTCAGAAAATCACTGGCATCCCGGGCAATACTTAGAAAAGTATTAAAATTTGAGCAACCTGATTTACTTGTTTATATGCATCCCCGTAGAATTTCCCACCACGTCCACAGAAGCTTCAAAGGCTCCACAGTGAGACTCATCAGGCTGTGGGATGCTGCAGAGAAAGACTCTGCTCCAGTGTTTGGAGACCTGGCCCTGGCGAGTGGGCTCTCAGGCATCTGGTTCTCCCAGCCTGACACGGTGCCTGCGATTTCAGACTGTTTAATTAATTCTGATAATACCACATCGCAGGTGCTGCAGGAAGTATGTTAATTTAAGATCACATCTTACCAATTCCCACAGGTTTCATTCCAACCTAATAAATGAAATAATCTCCACTGTGAGCGCCTTGCTTACCTAATTAGGCATAGGGCGACAAAGCAGCCACACTCGGGGTACATCAGCACCTTTGGTCACCTTCAAAAGCATAATCATGACCTGCCCATGGGCTCCTTCCCCAGGCTTCACTGTACACAGATCAAAGCCAAATCAATGAAGGGCCACATCACTCTTTTACTGTTGGCAATCCTGCTTTTCTTTGCTCACCCAGTTACTTGTCTTGGCTTGTTACATGTTTCTACAGTACTTAGAACCTATGAAAATCTTACCATTTTGAAACTAAACTGTGGTTCTAAGTTCATGTCAATTCATTTGATAACTACCATAATATTCAAGTTATTTTTAACCAAAAGGGTTATCTCTAACCTCTAGGAAGAGGTGTCCCACACTGTTGAGGAATTAAAGTACCTGATTCTGTTTGAATGAGGTGTGACACATGCCTCTCCTCCCACCCACCCACCTTCAGAAACTGACTCCTTGTTGCAGGGTGAGGGGACAAAGCTGCCTGACTGCTGCCCCCCCCCCGCCCCAACACACACTTTCTTCATATTGATCCTCAAATGTCAGCCTTTCAGCAAGGCCTTTCCTGAGCATCCAAGAGACAGCGCCACCCCATCAGACTTCTGCATGTGGACCTCACTATATGAGACCAAATCTGGTGGCTGCAACTAGGTGCTGGTGGTTCGTGCCTGGAATCCTAGCTACTCACAAGGCTGAGACCTGAGGATCAAGGTTCAAAGGCAGTCCCGGCAGAAAAGTTTGTAAGACTCTTCTCTCCAATTAATCAGCATAAGGCTGAAAGTGGAGGAGTAGCTCAAGTGTTAGAGTACCAGCCTGGAGCAAAAAAAAAAAAAATCCAAGAGTCTGAGGCCTTAAGTTTAAACACCTGTTATGGCGTATACACACACACACACACACGCACACACACACACACACACACACACACACACACACACACACACAGAGAGAGAGAGAAATGGCAACTGCGATTGCTCTAAGAAGAAGCATGTGGCCTGAAGTTGCTTTTTGGGTTTACCTGGGCAGATTTAAAGTCCTTATCTGGGATCCTGCTCTAGAGTGGGCACCAGGCAGCAAATGCCAAACCTCCTCCAGGCCAGAGTGGAGATGACTCAAACCAGTCATTTCACAGGGAACAGTTAGTGATCTAACAAGTCTGGTCATCTCCAAACGCCACTGGATTGAGGTAAACATGGTTTAACACTTCAACTTTGTCAAGTGTCCAGTGCCAGCCAGAAGGAAGAATCTATCATATTCCCAGTTCCTAATCTGCCTTTCCAATGGCTGAGGGGCGGTAGTGACATCTAGTCAATGGGTTATTCTCTCTTTGTCCCAATGTTAAAACTCCCTAGACTGAATAAACAGAGACAAATTTAAAAATATGACTCCCTAGCCCTCAGAGAGTTCAAGAGGGTGATACACAGAGAAAATACTTTCTGGGTAACTTCAGGTTTTTCAAGAGTCACTTTCTGCCAACTGCTAAGTCCCCTGTCTCTCCTCATCAGCCAAACTCTAATGTCCCTGACCTTCCCCAGCACAGCCAAAGTAAGGATTGGCAGCAAAAGTCAGCTCTGCCTGAAGCACATTGGCTCTCCTACTGGAGAGGGATTTCAGAGTGCCCCCCCAAAAAAGCAGCCCTCTTTACGTGGGTCTGACCTGGGCCTCAGAGTAGCAACTTTCCATACTTCCCACAACCATCACCCAGGATTGCTCCAACCTCAACTTTGGACTCAGTTGGCTTCTCCCATTTCCTATCTTCTGATATGACTTTGAACAAAAGTTGAACCAATCTCCAAACCTCAGAGGGGAAACCCAGAAAACACTGCCAGGTTTTTCTAACCGTTGCTTGAAGTAATCAAACCCCCAGCGTACGCCCCAACTCAGCCAATGCTGGTTCAGCCGCCAGCCCTAGCTAGCCTTACTAAAAAATTCATAAACCACAGAACAGCTGGGCCACAGTCTGCTTTCAGAGCAAAGCGTCCACTATCAGGTTTTCATCTGGCACTACTGAGGAACTGAGTATTTATTCCTGACAGAGACTTGAAAGAGGAAATCTTACTGGCTGTCTACTCAGAGTCACACGAGGACAGGTTTGATGGGGATCCCATACATATTCCAATGAGATAAAAGATATTATTCATTCCTAAAATGTCTTCAGAGACCCCATTAATGGAGAAATTCCAAGTGACAGCTATAACCAAAAAAGTCCCCTAATATCGACATACAATCGCATTAGGATGGATCAGGAGAAGGAATGCTAAATAATAGACCCTCCCTAAAATTGGGTTTCTTACGTTTTCATCATAAAAGATAAGAATTGGCTGGGGAAGTGAGGGAAGGAGAAAGGGATTCTCTAGAAAAACATATGGGACCACTTAAAACACTCCTTTTCCCTACCAGAAGAGATTTCATGAGGAAGTTGCCATATTTAGATAATTTCTATGGAGACATGTCCCCTCAAGAGTTTCCTCAACCATGACAGACTTGGTAAATGATACCTTGTTATTATGCCATCAATATTCTATGCATGGGTAATCTGTAGTTTAAACAGGCATTTTAAAAGGCATTCTATCCTTTCTCCAAAGATTATGTCCTAAGGAAAATGATGGAGATGCCAAATTTCTGAGATTTTGTCTCCAATCCAATAGGGAACCCAAATCAAGATACTCAGATTCAGGGAAAACAAACATTTTACTATTCACACATGCACATTTGTCATGAAAGGTAATTTTGTTGCACTCCAATCACAGCAATCTGTGAACTGGCATTCTACACACTAGTTGTATAATAATAATTACTGCTCATGATAGTGATCTTGAAGCGCTTCATAGCTGTAACAACACAATGTTCTGAGTTCCTGATTATGTTCTATCTTTGAAAACATTATCAAATTAAATTATCTAGTTCATAATATACAAATTGACCCTGAATTAGTTATCTTTAATTCTATTTTCCTTGTATATTAAATAATGTGGCCAACTCAGAAAATACTGACTTGATAGATAGAAGATAAAGAAAGACGGAGGGAGAAAGGGAGAGATGGAGAGCGGGAAGAAAGGAGGAAGTTTATCACAGGCTAGAAAGATTGTACACTGTCTCACTTATATAAGCCAGCTCAGGGAGAAGCTGGTTAATTCTTGGATTAGAAGTTCTGTTCCTCGTTTTTATAGTTCTGCTAACCCAGATAAATTCATTGTTTATTTTCATAGTCTATAAGTCATCCCTAAGAGAAATAACAGGAGAAGAGAACAGAGCATAAGCTTTAAATTAAACCAAAACTAGTGTGTGTCATCAACAATGTTTTGCATTTGTACCAGACCTTCATGCTTCAAAACACCTTCACAAACACAGTCTGGAATTCTTGAACAGCCTGACGGCAGAAACCAAGGAAATTAACACTTTGGCGGTTTGAGATGGGATCATAATTAGACCTGGAAATCTTTCCATCCCAGTGGACTTCTCACCCTGAGCAACTGCTTGCATTAATGCTAGCTGAGACATCTCATAACCCTAGAAGCCCACAAAACTGGTTGCTTCTCCAGCATTAGAATTCATATCACCACCTTGCCTTTCTCCAAAGCATTGTTCTTGCTGTCCCCTTTTGATCTTCTTTGCCCTTGCCAAATTCTCTCTTGAAGTGAACCCAGTACTTCAATCCAGTCACTTCTTCCTCCTGCACATTCTTACAATGTATCTCACATGGCATTTGTCACATCTTTCCCACAGACCTGCCTTGAGTCTTACATTTTGAGTTGCTATTTCATTTCTCTGTGAGTAGTCTCACAATGAACCAGAACAGGGAGGGTGTATATTGGTTTATTATTTCCCACACACAATACTCTCATCTTTTTTTTTTATGGTATTAGGGTTTGAACTAGGGGGCTTGCTCTTGCTAGACAACTTCTCTACCACTTGGATCATTCCATGAGTACTTTGTGTATTAGTTACTTTTTTGAGATAGGGTTTTACTTTATGCCCTGGTCAGCCGGGATCACAAGCCTCCTATTTGTGCTTATATAGCTGGAATAGCAGGCATATGCCATCACACTGAACAAAAGGTTCATGAGATGAAGTCTCACAAACTGTTTGCCCAGCTAACCTTGAAACACAGCCTCCAGCTCTTCACCTCTCAAGTATCTAGGGTTACATGCTTGAGTCATCATGCCTGGTCTGACATAATAGTCCCATCTTGACCAGAATCAGGCCATCTTGTTGTGGCCATTGTGCTACTGAGACCCACTCCTCAATCCATATGTTCTAGCAATAGCCAAAACTCTCTTCCTGAGCCAAGAACAGACACATGATCCTACCAATCTATGATATTCAATTCTAAGATTTTTTTATTGTAGTGCCAACAGGGATAATAATTTAAGTCTTGAGCTTAGAGCCCTGGTCTCCATCTAGAATGGAAAAACAAACACAAGATGAGCAACTCTAGGTCCTTACCAGAATATTTGAGCCCTTGGTCCAGTCAGAAGAAACCTTGGACTATTTGGGGGAATTGAATCGTGTGTTTCCTTTGTTGCCTAAGTCAATTAGAATTGGGTTTCTTTAGAGGAAAATCTTTGGAGGATAATCTAATGAAGGGAAAAACTATGGAACAATCTTAGAGCTAAATATACATAGCAGTCTCATTTTCACAGATCAATAAAAGTAAGGAAATTACTAAGAAGCTTTTGTCCAGACTTTACAGAAGATTAAGAAGTGTTCCACTGTCCACACAAAAGTAAAAGATTAATAATTATATAAAATTATGTTAATATGCTAGTCATGAAAATCATTATTACTGTTCATCAATTCTTAGATGTACATTATTCTCACATTTTTACAAACGCTGAAATCAGAATGTGTCATATAATCAATGGGTTCTTATAATCTCTGAGCTTGAAGATGAATTCTTCCAGAGAGGATTTGCAATGGTTTCTGCCAATCAGGGTAACCTGAGACCACTTGAAAATAATTTCTCTGAAGGTTATTAACACACACACACATGGACACACACATACGTGCCAAGAGTACAGATCTGTGCCAGTTTGTGGCTCAAATTTTCAGAGATACTTGTACTCATTTTCCTTCCTCTGTAGAGACCCAAAGGAGACATTCATGTTTTATTTCTGTCCCTTCTGTCTCAGATTTGTCCTTTAACCCAGTATGAAACTCATTTGGGTTTCTGCATTTGTGTAGGGCCTCCTATTAGACTTGTCATCTTAGATATGTTTCCATCATACAATTATTTTTGCCATAGATGGACTCTTGACTTCAGTGAAACACAATATCATTATTCCTATTAGAACTGCTCTGGGCAACTGCTCTGGTTATGAAGTTGAAGTTAAAGAGGATGGCTCACACTCCACCAGTGGTTCATTGAGAGCCACAGACTGGACTAGCAAACAGTGTTATAAATATCTTCCTAAACCACTATGATTCTAGAACAAGACTGAGAACAGTAAAGAACTCAATAAGTGCTTAGTTTCTAATTAACTAAATGAATGACTGATTGGAACCTGATAAGCTAAAAGATTCTACAAGGAAAATGGGCCAGAGAAACATTCAACCTTCCAAACGTATGCTCAAGATGAGGTTTCCGTTGAGAGGGGCTCTCCTTTCAGGAAAGCTCAATTAAATATCCTTGCATATTCTGCTTCTTCGCAGGAACACAAGTACCTATATCCAGATGCACTAAATGTTATCATTAAAAATAATTTTATCCTCTTTTATGTGAACCATACAGATCCTTGGGTAGTCTTCCAGCTACCCACCTCATATCCGTGGGTCAAATACCAAATGGGTATTTCTTTTCATTCATTGGGGCTTCCAGAAACACCACAAAATTACTCTGCAGTATTATAGGAAATGATTCCAGAGAAGGCTGAACAAGATACAACCTTTCACCCTCTAACTCTATTATGACTGGGGTGAAACCTTTGTTAAATCCAGATTTATTACCTTCTCTGTTCACATTGCCTAGTAGTTCTACAAGCACAGAGCCTACATTTGTTGCCAGAGAGAAAACATTTGTTCAGTGAATTCTCTCGCTCTTTATCTCCTTTCTCTTGAGGATTGCTAGAAAATAGAGCATTGACTCCCGCTCTCTTTCTTTCTGTCCTCCCCCACCCCCCGAGCCTCTTGCTGTATAACAAGATTGTTAAAGACAAATTGCTGGCCATCCTTCCTACACACATACCTCATTAAATTGGTTGCACAATTTTCTTTCATTCTTTCTCCAGGGTTGCTGTAGGAATATAACCATTTATAATAATTGCCAGTGTCGAGTGTAACTGTTAGGCTCAGGTGAGAATGTGTACACACTCTTTGTTTTGCAAAAAGGCTTTCTTTTAGGTACAGTTTTGTTCTGTTTTCTTAGATTAATGATTGGCATATTAGGAGGCCCCAGGTTACCTAGGGATTCATGTTAGTTTTTCATGAATTTTATTGATATGCTGGGAATTTCCTGAGACACTTCTGGATGGGCCTAACTTCCAAGTGATTGTTCATTATCAGCCTCCTCTTCAGAACTGTTGAGAAGCGAATACAAATGGACAAGGGTAAGCCTCCCTCACCATCTCAGCTCACCCAATTAAATCCTAGGTTTCCAAAATACTAATAAGAATATAAGGTCAGGGCACCTGCACACAAGTTGGGAAGCCTAGAGTAAGACTTAGTTCATCAGCTCTTTCACATTACAGTCTTTGAGCCACAGTTTCCCCATTATGACATGGAAATTAAAATGCCCTACCATCTACCTAACAGAGATTATAAAACCATTCTCAATGATATTTCGTGTGAAAGCGCTTTGGCATATACCAGGCAGCAAACACACGAATGGTGTTATTATCGACATATTAACAGGCTGTCATATAGTTTGGCAAACAGCCTTTCTATGCAACTTGAGGGGGTTCACTCAGAAATCAGATAAGCAAGGAGAATGGGGATGGAAGGAATTTGGGTAACTCACCGGAAGTCTTGGAGCTCTAGAACCCAATTCTGAATATCATGTACCCTAATATTAGTACCTACTTAGGAGCTCAGCAGCCACTACACACCACACATCAGATCATCAACTAAGCAATTTGCCAGGAAGTTCATGGAACTGAGAAAAAACTAGTTAACTGCAGTCTATGAGAAGGAACAATCATTAAACTCAAACAAGATAAATGTAGTGTAACTCTAACAAACACCACACTAAGAAAACAAGATGAAAGCAAATTTTCCCAGTTCTCATCCCAGTGACTAGGGCCCTTATTCATCCCTAGCCTTGCAGAGTGACTAGCAAGTTCTTTGAACATCCATATTGTACTCAATCTATAGCTTGTACTCAGTGGATATCCCTGGGTAGAACCTGTCTTGTACCCAGTCTATGTCCCTTATTCATCCCTAGCACTGCACAGTGACTAGCACTGAAGCTCCATCCTAGGCCTGAGGTGGTGCTGCTATGTTTGGTAGCAATTTGGGATACAAGTTTGACTAGTTTTCTGAGATTGAAGTCAATCTTGATGTCCTGGAGTCTAAGACACCCAAAACTAAAACAAAAAACAATCATAAACTCCAATCCCATCACCCCTACCCTCTGCATGATGATTATTATTATAGTCCTATAAGGAGCCTAACCTAATCAAGGCCAAGTTCACCACATTCTTTGAATATCCCTATTGTACTCAATCTATAGCTTGTACTCTATCTATAGTGCTGTGTAGAACCTGCCTTGTACCCAGTCTACTTCCCCTGTCCTCACCAAGAGGAGATGGCCCTGTCTTGACGCCATCTTAGTGTGGGCTGAATCACGCATAATTCTGTAGGCAGCTGTACTGTTGTGGAAAGCTAGAGTTCTGAAAGCCAGAAATCCCAGACTTACATCTCAAACCCTACCATTTAAATGTGAATGAGATTCTCTAATCTTTACTTTGTTCAGTTAAAGTAGTGGATAATGGAATACATAAATGAAACCTATATTTCAATTTTTTGCTTAAATAAAAGCTAGAAGAGAAATGAAAATAGACGTTAATTATAGATAGACATATGTATCTAGGATCCTAAAAGGGTTTGAATTTTTTAATAAGCAACTTCTTAGATGTGGCAACAGTTCTTCCTCTAAAGCCCCACTGTCGATAGATACGGCCCATCAATCCTTGACACTTCAATGGTCTATTTTCATAGCAACTTCCTCATGGTCTCTCTGGCCTGGGATTGGTGAGGCCCAAAGCCAAGGGAGGCAGCCAAGGTAGTGAGTTGTGAGCTGCAAATCAACCAGAGTAACAGATGGAGGCAAGTTGTGGTGAAAGCTAAAGTCAGCCAAGAAAGTAGGCAGAAAAAGAATGCCAAGTTACAAGACTGTGTGAGGAGCTAATCCAAAACATCAGAGCATAGAAAGTGGCCAAAACGAGGGGTGAGAGAGAAGACAGAGGTGAGTGCCTAGGGAGTGAAGCTGAATGCCGGGTACCAGTTTCAAAGGTTATGGTGGAGATCAGATCACAGCAGCTTCAGCCTGATGCTTCTGAAGCACTTCTCCAGACCTTGTCTCTTTTGAATGGGGTAGTCAGCGATCCACTCTACATGTCGCCAACTTCTCTGTTCTACAATCTGCCCTAAGTTCAACGCACCCTCCTAAGGTCTGCTTTGTTCACCTTCTCTGTATGCTGAAGCTTCCAGAACTATGCTCTGGCCTCTTCCACAAATTCCTTCTCATTTCGAGGTGTTCAGAATTCCCATATCTGTCTCCAAATGACCTATCAGCCTTACTCCATCCTGCCAGTCCCATGTCTTCTTTTCAGAGCATTTGTTCCTCAAATCTTCTGATCTCTTCCTATTTCCCTCTATTTTTACACCATACACCCTACATAGAAAATAATTTATCTCCACTTTATCCCTCCAGATTTTAACTGTTCTCTAGCAAAGATAAACCAGGGTTAATATGACAGGAACAGATTTCAGTTGGGACTATTTCAGAAGGGGAAAAGATACCTCATTAGGAAACTGGACTCAATGCAGAATACTGCATGGACAAGTAGGAACATAGAGGCATGGAGCACGATAAGGGCTGTTGGATTAAAACAAAATTATGACAAAGAAACATAGGTCCCATGGTTTCCCTTATTTGCAATAACTAGTGTATGTCTGAGTCAAGCAGAAAAGGTTAGATAAGTTGATGTTAGGGAAATGAACCCTAAGATATGTGTTCAAATGTATTTTTTTTCCTTTCATGGGATTGTTTCTAACGCATTTATAAGATTATTTCTTTGTTGCTTTGTATGTCCCTCCCCCATAGTATAACCCCTGCTTTCACTGTATTTGATATTGGTATAATTTGTGGAGGGGAAGGGAAAAAAACTATTCGTTTAAATAGGGATACAGGTGGACCCATTGCAACAATGAGATGTACAAGTCATTATGTCAAAAACAAACTTTACAACTTTGGTGGGGGCAGGGAGGAGGATTGGGTGAGGGGAGCGGTGGGAGGCTGGGAAGGGATGGGAAGGGGAAACAAAGGAGGAGGCAACAATGCTTGATAAGAAATGTACTCATTATCTTTTTTTTTTTTTAATTTAATTTAATTTTATTTGTGAACATACTGTACAGAGGAGTTACAGTTACATGGGCAGGATAATGCGTACATTTCTTACCAAGCATTGCAGCCTCCTCCTTTGTTTACCCTTCACATCCCTTCCCAGCCTCCCCCTCCCCCCCTAATCCCAATCCTTCTCCTCCCCCCCCCCCCCCCCCCCCCGCACCAACGTTGTAAAGCTCGTTTTGGACATGACAACTTGTACTTCTCATTGTTGCAACAGGTCCACCTGTATCCTTAAACAACTGGTTTTTCCCCATCTCCTCCACAAGTTATACTGACATCAAATATAGTGAATGCAGGGGTTATACTGTGGAGGAGGGACATACAAAGCAACAAAGAGATAATCTTATAAATGTGTTAGAAACACATGCATGAAAGAAAAAAAACATTAAAATACACATCTAAGGGTTCATTTTCCTGACATCACATTATCTGACCTTTTCCGCTTGACTCATACATATACTAGATATTACAAATAAGGGAAACCATGGGACCTACGTTTCTTTGGTCCTGGCTTACTTGTGTATATATACCACATTTTCTTGATCCATTCATCTACTGAGGGGCATCTGGGTTGGTTCCATATCTTAGCTATGGTAAATAATGCTGCAATAAACATAGTTGTGCTGGTAGCTTTAGTGTGGTCTTGTTTGTAAACATTAGGGTAAATGCCCAAAAGTGGGATTGCTGGGTCATAGGGGAGCTCTATGTGAAGTCTTTTGAGGAACCTCCATACTGCTTTCCAAAGTGGTTGAACAAGTTTACATTCCCACCAACAATGAAGTAAGGTTCCTTTCTGTCCACATCCCCTCCAGCATCTGTTGTTGTTAGAGTTCTTGATTTTTGCCGTTCTAACTGGAGTGAGGTGATATCTCAATGTTGTTTTGATTTGAAGAAATGTACTCATTATCTTGCCCATGTAATTGTAACCCCTCTGTACAGTATTTTCACAATCAGGTATAAGAAAGGGTTCTGGATAGATCAGGTATAAGAAAGGGTTCTGGCTAGATTCACCTGACAGGATGCTTGCCAAAGATAGACCATTGTGATCATCTCTCACATGTGAGGAATCTAACCTGATATGGGATGTGGGAGTTCTGGCTGAACCAATTTGGCAAGGTTCTTGCTAAAACTAGATTTCATATGGCAGTGTACAGACACGCTTACAAAACACTTAGGTCAAGCAAAGAATCTCTGTCAAGATCCAGTGCAACACCCACTCACTTCATGAGACATACCGGGATTGCTGCCCCCACAATTCCCCCCCTAAATCCCTGTGGAAGGCTCAGCCCTCTATTATCAGTTGGGATAAATGTCTCTTGGAAGATGGTATGACACTGCTATCTTTTATCATTTCAATTATTTAATTTTCTTTCCATTTTTTTTATCATATTCATGAATAGAATCTTGTCACATTACTTATTATATCTCACAAGTGCCCAAGAATAATGCTTCAATTATAACAACCCTTAATAAATATCTATTAATTGTTCTGTTGAAATTGCAGGCTTTATACCTCTTTCAGATCATCCCTCAGAAAAATCATTCTATGGCAGGACGTAATAATAGTACTCCAGGAATGCTCTGGAGCAGATAGCCAGGATTCAAACTCTCTGTGTGCCACTAACCACCTGTGTGAGCTCGGAAAATCATTAAACCTTTACATACCTAAAAAGGTAACTAACCCATATACAGCTCCCAGATTCTTAGTTACATGTAGTAAGCACTAAGGATGTAGTTACTGGTGAAAGGAAGTTTTTTTGTTTTTTGTTTTTAAAAAAAGACATTTGAAGTTGGAAAGTTTCACGTCTTTTGTTTTAATTTTTTTATTGTAAAAATACTGTGCAGAGGGATTACAGTTACATGAGCAAGGTAATGAGTACATTTCCTATCAAGCATTGTTGACTCCTCCTTTGTTTTTCCCCTACCATCCCTTCCCTCCCACCTCCACAGCTACACTCCTCCTACCCCCACCCCCACCCATGCCTAAATTGTAAAGTTCGTTTTTGTAACAATGAGATGTACAAGTTTCACATCTTCTATTTGGACTAGTATTACAAGTGGAAAGAACCTATAAAACTGTGAATAGTTAAGTAAGTTCTGTCTCTTTGAGGACCCAAATTAATTCAATGTTGCTCCTGATTGATTTGTGTAATTTCTTGAGAGTTATTAAACACATTTTTGTTAACTTTCTAGGGTTCTGATTGAAGTCTTGTAGCCTTGGAATCCATCAAAGACTTGAAGTTCAACAAAAGAAAAGGAATAGAGGAGAGGAAGGCAGAGAGAGGGAGGGAGGGAAAGGGAGGGAGAAGAGAAGGCAAATATGTCCTCTTTCAATTGTTCTCATGCCTCAAAATGGGATTTGCTTATTTTTAATACAAAAATGTTGCCTTAGACGAATTCAAAATCGATTTATTAAAATTGACAGATTATCCAATCCTTTACCACAAAAGGATGCACCCACACGTTCTGCAACTTCTCTCCAGAAACCTGGGGTTGCAAACGCCTTCCTAGAATGCTATCAATTTAAATGATTGAAAAAAACAACACATAATAAGTGACAGATTTTTCAAATCAGATAAAGATGGGAACCAGATTATCTGTCTGGGGGTGATAGATTGCAGCAATAATAAATTCACTTGAAGACACTGGATCAATTTTTAATCAAGCCAAGAATTATTATTGCAGAAAGATAAAATGACCCATGAGAAGATGCCTTAATTTTCCACCAATCAAATTATAGCCTTTCTAAATAAGATGTAATGAGATCCATGGAATATCCAGGTTACACATCCCACCTAATTACCCCTGTTCCCTGTCATGGAGTGATATACTAGTGGTAAACTGACCTCTGAATTTGCCCAGATGAAAAGGTAATTAGTTTTTCCACCAGGCTGTGGTGAAAATAACAGCAGTGACACATGTCATCTCCTTCCACCAAGTCACAGTCTCTGAGGTGTTTGTTCTTAAAATATACAGGATATGACCTACTGGGTAATAAACTACACAGTCATTAAGTGAAGCTTGTGTCTGACAGAAAAACAGCCACCATCTCTAAGTTGAGAAAAAAAAGGCCTGGAGGTAAAGCAAATCAGCCTGCACTTGACATTCAACTTTATCAGCAGGGAAAGACACCCCTCCCCAACCTCCCCTAGGAACCACCAATCAGGAAATGGAGCTTGTAATTACTGACCATTGTGAAGACCCCATAGAGAGGCCAGGTCCATATGTTCCATCTACCCCACCTGTTCCCATCTATCCTTTCAAAGTAAAACTGCTCTCCTTGGGATCTCTCCCAAACTCATCTTCCTTTCTTCCTCCAAATACCACTGGTCAGAAAAAGCATCATTGTAGATCTTAAGTATTCCCCTCAACAAATACCCTTGGGACCCCTCAACATCCATGCATTCATTCAACACACAGTTGTCAGCAGACACATCTTCTTTCACTACTCCATTTTTTTGGGAGGGACAGCAAACAATTATTATAAATCAGGTAATATTTTTTAAGTTAAATAACCAGAGAAAGTTCCATAGGGCTGTTGTATCTTCCATTGATAGTTCAGACATGAGCAGACACAAAGTCAAAAAGGCAAGTCCTCTAAGAACTATATCTTCTCTCCAACTTGAAACAGATACACTCTCCTGACAGGCTCAGATTTTCATCCAACCAACTTGTTCTTCATCCCTGTCAGGGAACATATACTGAGCTCCTTTAATACGGGGATTTCTTATCGTACCAACCATTAGTTCAGTTTATCCCATATCTCAGCCCATTGCTAATCTGAAATTGAACCTAGCGTGTGTTGATCAGAAGTTTGGTGACTGACTCAGTGTTGTGATTAGCTCCACTGTTAATAGTTGATCAGCTGTTGATTTAAAATGAAATCCCTAATTTATTCCTGCCATTAAATCCTTGAAAGAACTGCCTATATTTCACCAAGAGTGTACAAACTGCAGAGACCTCGGGTTTCCAAACACAGTACAAGGCTACCCCTGGGTACCCCATCTGATCGCTCTCAAAAAAGATGCAGCATCTTTGAAGTTAATGAACAGTAAACCCTATGAGGTTTGCTACGCAGAACTCAATGAATGCATTTATTGTGAGATTTCTTTTTCCCCCAAATAATGACATTTGCTCAAGTTGTCCCTTTTGGATAACTACATATATATGTAGCACATTTTTGGTAATGTGTAATCACCAACTTTAGGGCAGCATCACAGTAAGGGAAAATAATGAATACTCTAAAGTTACTCTACAGTCATCTCCAGATATTATTTCATTACAGATCTCCACACTGATAATTTCAAATTTTACTTAATAATAAAAAATAAGTTGAACACCAGAGGTTCATACCTATTATCCTATCATGTAAGGAGGCTAAGACTCATATGGTTCATACCTAGTCTGGGCAGAAACTTCCATCACCAAATAAACCATCAAGAAGCTGGGCTGGAGGTATATCTCAAGTGGTAGAATACCAGCCATGAATAATGAGTCCAGCAAACACTAGCCCTTGAGTTCAAGCCATGAAAAAAACAACAACAACTATCATATGTTAGTGGTCTTACTGTTTTAGTTATTTAGTATATTATATATAATAAATATAATATATAACATATACCATATATTATATATTGTATATATCATATATATTATACATATTAGTATATAATGTATAACATATGTTATATATTATATATATATTAGGCTAAAGGTCTGTATCTCCCCTAAAGTTATATGTTGAAGTCCTATCCTCAATATGAAAGTATTAGGAGGTTGTATCTTTGGGGGTTTTGTGGGTTTTTTTGAGGAGGTTGGTCTTTTTTGGTACTGAGGTTTAAATATAGGGCCTTGCACTTACTAGGATACCTAGTAAGCTACCTACCCTATCACTTAAGCTATGCCTCCAGCCCTTTTAACTTTCATTATTTTTCAAACAGGGTCTCATTTTTTGCCCAGGTAGCCTGACTGCAATACTCCTGTTTATGATTCCCACACAGCTATCATATCAAGCCTCTGCCATCACATCCAGCTTTTTCTTGGTTGAGGTATGGTCTCATGAACTTTTTGTTTCAAGCTATAGTTGTTCCAATTTCAACCTCCCGAGTAGCTATGATTACGTGTGTGAGCCATTTTCCCACACTCAGGACATTCGATCTTTGGGAGGTAATTATGTTTATGAGGTCATGAAGATGGAAACCCCACAAAGGGATTAGCACCTTTAAGAGAAAAGTAAGGGACATCTCTCCCTGGCGTTTGAGGATGTAACAAGGATGTGACCATCTGTAAGCCAGAAGAGGACCCCCTGCACCAAATCTGTCAGCAACTGGATCTTGGCCTCTCAGCCTCCAGAACTCTAAGAAATAAATACAACATTTTGTTACAGCAGTCCAAGCTGACTAAGGTACTGTACAATACAATGGTCATTATACTGCACTTAATATATGGTATATGATATACATAACAATATTAGATGCAAAGCCTGGTGCTGGTGGCTCTCGCCTGTAATACTGGCTACTCAAGAGGCTGAGATTTAAGGTTCACAGTTTAAAGTCAACCTGGGCAGGAAAGGCCATGAGTCTCTTATCTCCAATAACTACCAAAAAAAAAAACAAAAACCTGGAACTGGAGGCTAGCCCTGAGCATGAAAAGCTCAGGGAGAGTACACATGCCCTGAGTTCAAGCCCCAGTACTGGCACAAAAAAAAAAAGATTGATGATAGACAGACAGACAGACCGACAGACATAGATAAAATAAAATCAGCTAATGCATTTTGGGGATACCCTATTAATAGTATTATATTCATTGTCTTAACAGAAAAAGATCTCACTCCTTTCTTCTAATACTACAGATAGAAAAATCAAGGCTAGAAGAGGATAGGTTGTTTGCATAAGGTCCCACAAGTGATTATAACTCAGGCAATCTGTATTTTTTTCCTTAGGCAATCTGTCTTTACAATTAACCAGTAAGACACAAAGTGAGCTTTCTAGAAAATTGGTCATTTTCAGTTAGTCTTTAGGATCATAGTTCCTGGATAAACTGCTATGATATCTCACTAGTAATTTTTCCCACTCTAAGATATCTATGCCTTTGGATGTTACAGTATCCCCCAGTTCTTCTATCTCAGAAATAACTGGCCCAACCACAAAAAAAGAATTATCCACCATTTAATGAATTCCAGCAATTCACCATTTTGCTTCCTCTTCTTTGCTAATTTATTGATAACAATTATAATGAAATTGGCATGCTGTATAAATTCTTACATTTTCTTCCTTACCTTAAAATATCATCCCTGGTGATCTTATAAGGCAATACATTAAGATTTACAGATTATTACCAGTAACAAAGCTATAGCCAATTGACCATAAAAGCCAACTATTTTTAAGTAATTCAAAATGTCCATTGTAGTGAATGGAATATTTGCTTGACTATATCATCAGAATATTAATATTTTCAAATGTCCCTTTATATTTTTGCACTTGATCAAACCAATACCAATCTGCACATTACTTAAATGTATTCTTGCCCTTTCATAGTGCATTCTTTTTTTTTTTTGGTCGTAAGGCTTGAACTCTGGGCTTGGGCGCTGTCCCTACACTCTTCAGTGTAAGCACTCTTCAGGCAAGCATTCTACCACTTGAGCCACAGCACCACTTCTGGTTTTCTAGTGGTTTACTGGAGATAAGAGTCTCACGGACTTTCGTGCCTGAGGTGGCTTTGAACCACGATCCTCAGATCACAGCCTCCTGAGGAGCTAGGATTACAGGCGTGAGCCACCAGTGCCCGGTTTCATAGTGCATTCTTAAGGATAAAATGAGATAACTACACTAACACAAAAGATTTATTATCTATATTAATTATTTAGATACAGGAAAATAGCTTAAGCGTTCCAAGTCTTCTACTAGTGAAAACCATTTTAAAAGGTACATCATTCCAACCCCACTGATTGTCATAGTAAAAGAAAATATATATATATATAAAGAAAGATAGTACAGTTGTAGGTTGATATGACCCAAAAGACTTGAGGTTGACCAGTGGGTCATAGGACTTGAATTCAGGGGGCTTTGGGCACTGTCTCTGAGCGTTTTTGCTCAAGTCCAACACTCTACCACTTTGAGCCACTGCAGCTCCACTGCCATTTTTCTGGTGATTAACTGGAAATAAGAGTCTCACACTTTCCTGCCCAAGCTGGCTTTGAACAGCAATCCCCAGATCTCAGCCTCCTAAGTAGCTAGGATTATAGGTATGAGCCACCAGCACCCAGCTCAGTACATTTTCTACACATCACTTTTATTACTTGCTCTCTATTGTTGAATAGTATGAAAAACATCCATTCCTCAATTAACCAGATGCCCCAATTTGCCTGAAACTGTCCTGGTTTTGCACCAAAAATTCTGTATCTCAGGAAACACCTCAATTTCAGGCTCCTCCTAAACTTCTCTCCAGCATCCTTTCCTCATGGCTAATCTATTTCTATAAAAATCTACTCTTAAAAACATATTGAAAGCATCACTGGTACCTATTGTAATATATATATATATATATATATATATATATATATATATGATTCTCAATATATATGGCTCCCAGGAAATTGTTTGCAACAAGGATAACATGATGAGATGTTCTAGACCAAACTCTGGGCATTGAATTCCTTTAACTTGAAAACTAACATAAGATTACAGCAATGAAAAGGCTACAACTTTACCCAGATACATACTAAAGAAAGCCCAGTTAATGGGCTTTCTTGACTATGTAGTAATTCACTATTTCTTCTACAAGAAAGAAGAAGTACTAAGATATCTATGTTTGAGGTGAGAAATGATATTAAATTTAATTTTGAATAAAGTGAATTCAGGATGCTTTTGGAAGAGTCCAGCAGATATATCCAGTAACAGGTCCAGCTATAAAGACCCTGGGGATGAGATGGAAGGTCAGGCTGGGAAGACTGGTTTAAGGGTCATTAATGAATGTAAAGTTGAAGTAGATGAGAAGGAAAAAGAGGAAAAATTAGTCCTAGGGAGTAAGGATAAGAAAAAAAGGCAAATGAGTATTTTGCCTATATTTTGAATCATATTTTTCAACTACCTGATCTGATTTCATGAAACTGACTTCCTGTGAATTCACTTTGCTGCATTTGAACTGGTTGCGATTCTTCCATTAGGTGGACTCTTAAAAATCATTCTTGGGCATCCAGTTTTCCTGACCTTTTCAAGGTATCTTGTCTGAAAACACACTCTAAGGTTTTTCCTGGGAACCCTCAGGTAGTTAGAGCTCGTAGTTGAGGAATATTTACTTTACTTACTTGCTTAATTTGTCCCTTCCTTCCATCCTTTCTTTCTTTCTCCTTCCCTCCCCTCCTTCTGTCCAACCAAATTTATCACGTCAGCCATTGCTTCAAGCATTAGAGGCAATGAGCCAGGAAATACCCTATTACTTTACACATATCCTCAAACACTGCATTTAAAGACATGTTTTCATCATCTTTTTTTAAATTTCACTTTTTGAAGAACATAGTGGTATGGCTGTTTAACTGAATCTCTTTAACTGAATCTTCTAAAGAGAAGCAGAAGAGTACCTACCATATGGTTCCCAAAGGTGTAGATTTTTTTTCCCTTAAGGCATTAAATACAAAACATGAAATGTGTCACTAAAGGAAGACAATAGAATTTACAGCAAGCTCAAGTCCCAGCCCTCGCCTCCTGTCATTCATCATCATTCAGCCTTCCATGGCAAACCTTCATCATCCTATATAACATCCATGTTCCCCATCCAGTGGTTTGAAACATGCCATCTAGTGACCACAACTGTTCCACAGGCTACCTTGTCAAGGTCATTGGTATACTCTCTGAAATGCCCGGAGTTGTTAAAAACAAGTTCACTGAAATAATATGAAGTCATACGTTTGGCTCTTTTGGAGAAAGCTAGGTCACTCAAATAATTTTTAGTAAAACATTCTTGTTACTTCTAAGAAGACAAGAAGAAATTGTTCTTAATTGAATATTTAATGTTTATTATAGTTAGAATATTAGTTTTAGGTCAAATTTATGATGCACTAGATTTGTAGTTTTATGTTACATAGACTTTCTAGTTCATTGAGATTTCTTATATAATAAATGTGTACAGTATATTCAAGCCCATTTATATGACAGAGCATAATTTTATTCTTTAAAATTATTACAGAGGTTTATAGCTCCTGCATCTTGGCTTTTATGACATATTTTTGTCACTTCTATGGTTTATTTAATGATAAGTTCTTGGTCAGGATGGCAATGCCCAATTATGACATGGTTCTTATGAGAAAATGTGACGGTTTTATGATAGTTTCCAGGAATGGATCATGGTCAAAAGCAAAGAGTACTTGTATTTGTAAGGAATAACCCTTAAGTGAGAGTATGTGAGGTGTGTGTATGTGTCTGTATGTGTGCATGTGTGTATATATGTGTGTTATGCATACATAAAACCCTTTATCCAGGATATATCACTGGGTACCTTTTTCTGAAATTCAATCTTCAATGGACAGCTGAACCCTATTCAGACATTCTGTACATACAAGTGAGGACAGAGATGGAAAGGGTACTTGGAAATATCCACATGTCCATCACATGCCCAAAGAATAAAATCCATCCTAGCTTTTCAGCTACCATTTCTTCTGTGCAGGTAGCAGGAGGTCTCAGTAGTTTCGGAAGTCTTTGGCTTCTGGACATTTTTAATGAGTAAAGAATATGTCTGGCTATACCTTTTAAGATGGACTTAGGGAAGATCAGTGGCCCAGAATCCACTCCCAAAACCCAAAGTTGAACTCTAACGTTCCAATCAGGCTCATCAGTGTAACTCTGGATGTCCCTTGACATTCATGATTTCTAAAGTGCCAGCATTTCATTTACAATGGCTTCTTATTTTCTGTGCATGTCTAATCCATCCAAACGTATTCACTCAGAGATACTATTTACAACATTTAGAAAATCACATAAACAGAAATTTTCTAATAAAAAGTATTCATCTCATTCACTTACAAAAACAACATATTAAATGTGACTAATGACCGAATGGAAAATTTCAATTGTCTTGAGGGCTAAGATAACAAATAGAATAGAAAGTGTAGAGAATGTCTGGATCAGCCTCCAAAAACCAGTGCACTTGAAATGTCAGAACAATTATTAGGCATTAGAACTGTGTAAACACATTAATAATGCACTTTTCTACATCTCAAGGTTAAGCAGTTTCAGTTTAGTAGCATTTTTGATTGCTCAAGGCCTTGGACACACCTTTATTGACAGTGATAGCAGCATTGTGCCCAGAAATAAGAGGCAGGAAAGACTAACATCAGGCCTGAACATCAGGGGCCATAAATGGACATAAAAGTGTCAAGATAGTGAAGAAGACAGATAGGAAATTCGTGAATTCTATTACCCAGGGAGAGTGGCAAGTATCCAGTCAGTGCATCACTTGGAATCTAGCTGTGGCTAACAGGAACCACTCTAACTAGTTTCAACACAAAGTGATCTATTTCTAGGCATCAGGTATCTTTTTTGTATTATTTTTTTATTGTGAAAATACTGTACAGAGGGTTACAGTGACATGAGCAAGGTAATGAGTACATTTCTTATCCAGCATTGTTGCCTCCTCCTTTGTTTTTCCTTACCATCCCTTCCCCTCCAGCCTCCTCAGCTACACCTCCCCCCGTCTCCCCCTCCCCCACGCCTAAATTGTAAAGTTCATTTTTCGACATAACTTCTTGTACATCTCATTGTTGCAATGGGTCAATCTGTATCCCTATTTAAACAATTTGTTTTATCCCTTCCCCTCCCCAAATTATACCAACATCAAATACAAGGCATAAGGTATCTTAACATACCTATGCAGAGCGTCCCTGACCCAATGGAAAAACCATTATCATTGTACAAGACATTGGTGAATGAGGAACCTGGCCCTCCCGGCTTGACACCGAGAAAAGTAGACTCCTCGTGGCAGGCTGTCATTCCATGCTATTCAGCTCTGAACTCAACATCCTATAAACAGAGCCACTCTAGTAACACAGAATATGAGCGTTAACAGGTTCTCTTCAAGAAATTTTTTTGCTTTCCAGGATCTGTGATACAGGAGGTTGGAATGATGGTAAGATCACAGAGGGGAGGATCAGAGTCAACACTGGGAATCTCAATCAGCAAAGAAGCAAGGGAGTGAGTGTACGCAATAAGAAAGGGGAAACAAAGGAGGAGGCTACAATGCTTGATAAGAAATGTACTCATGCCGGGCGCTGGTGGCTCACGCCTGTAATCCTAGCTACTCAGGAGGCTGAGATCTGAGGATCGCAGTTCAAAGCCAGCCCGGGCAGGAAAGTCCGTGAAACTTTTATCTCCGACAAACCACCAGAAAACCGCAAGTGGCTCTGTAGCTCAAGTGGTAGAGCGTTGCCCTGAGCTGAAGAGCTGAGGGACAGCGCTCAGGCCCAGAGTTCAAGCCCCACAACCGACAAAAAAAAAAAAAGAATAGGACACAAGGAAGAAGAAAATCTGGTCTCCTATCCATGGAGGTAGACTAAGCCATGGGGAAAATCATCAAAGATAAGAACTTTACATAGAAAGTTAGGAGTAGGTCCTGGAGAGTATGTGGTAGAGCAGGCACTTCACAGAAGAGCCTTACTAGCTAGTTAAAGTTAAATGCTCCATTTATTTGCTTAGGTATCTAAACAGGCACCCAGGAGCTTCCTGGTTAAATGGTCTCTAGAATCCTTTAAGGACACAAGGCTGCTGCAAAAGACATTGGATGGAAAGGACAATCTTTAATTTGTTTCATTATCTTTAAGTAACTGTACAGATGTTTCCATTCAGCATAGTAACTTCTGAGTACAATGCATCGTGATCAGTGTCACCCCTTCCATTGCTCTCCTACATCTCTTCCAAACCCACCCGTCCCTTCAAGTTGCCTACTTCCATTTTTACATATGCACATTGAATATTAGGATTGTATTCACCCACCCTTCCCCTCTCCATTTATCCACTCCCCTCCCCCTCTGCCTTCTCCCCTCCCAACAACACATGTTTTAGCTTCCATATTCATTTTGTTAAACTATGAGTTCATTGTTCAAAGGACTTACATACCTTGCAAGCCTCCTCTACATATAACACACATTGGACAATATGTTTATGAACATATGCATGTAACACATATATGTTTTCCTAGGTCTATAATTTAGCTCTAACTTCCACCTATGAGAGAAAACAAGTGCCCTCCATTTATCTAACCCGAATTTCTTCAGCAAGGATGATCTTATCTGACATCCTAGCTATCAACTTGTTAAATTCAAGTGGTGGTGCTTGCTTCTCTAACCCTTTACAAGCAGCCCTCCCTGTGGAACAATCCATTATGGCATTCAAAGTAAAGTTCGGGCTCAGAAGGTAACGGGAGTTTCGCTCAGGAGGAAGTGAGGACGAAGTTGCTGCTCATCCGCTGACACAGTCGGCTCCCTCCCTCTGCAGGGTTAGCCACTGCTGCCATGACCTCAGTATTCTCTCAAAAATGTTTCACCTGCTGGACACAGAAAGGAGGTTGCCAGCCCCAGACTGCAGAAGCTAGAAGCAGATGCCAGCCTTTCCTTGTGTGTATATAGGCCAGGCTCTTGCAGACCAATGTCTTTGCAAGCACTTTCCAAGTAAACCTTGCCAATCTGAGTCTGAAAGCAACTCTACTCTGACATTCAGGAATTTGCCCAACTGACAATGGTAAAGCACTATTGTATTTTCATATTTTATTTGCTCTCCACTACAACCTTTGGGATGGCTACAAAGAAATCCATAAAGATTCCTATTTAAATATAAGGAGACTGAAATGAGCATAGATGATAAATCTTCTCAAGGTACGTACTGTGAGTTCCAGACCAAACACCAAGCCCACTAATTACAGGGCAGTGGAGAGCCACAATCCAAAACTCTCTGGAGCCAGACTCCAGGAGCAAATGGGAAGAATCCATGCATGGCCTCTGCTGAATTGGTGCTGGAAGCTGGAACACTGAGCCTCCCCAGCAAAGACTGAAATGCTTCATTGCAAAGAATCATTTAGCATTCTAAATACTAGAAATGACCAGAATTGAATTGAAAATAATAGGAAAAAATGGAAGTGGGGAAATATAATGCTAACTACTCACTTCTTCCAACACCCATGTCCTACTGAAGTCAAACTGACTTTAAGACATTCTCTGGGAGCTCTTTACAAAATATTTGTCTTTCAACTTCATGCTAATTTTGCTCTCAGAATCTTCCCACAGTCCTCCATAATGGAAGACACCTTCATGGAAGGCCTAAGTGGTGGGAGCGGGTATAATACGAAACCCACTGCCCTCCACTCCACCACAGTCACCGAACATTTGTGTTTCCAAGGAAGCTAGAAGCCCACAGAAGCAAAAGAGTGAGAATAAAGTAGGAACAGACATTAGCGAAACTGCTTGCATTTCCCCAAAGACAGCTTCATGACTAAATAACTGGTGACATTTACTTTGAGTATCTTTTGTTTAGCAAAGGACTAAGGAACCTCGTGAGGTCAGACGGTTGGGATGGTAGAACATAGATTCACAGTCTTTAGTTCAGCTTTCACCCCCTTTGTCACTAGTTCTCTGACCAACAGCAACAACACCCCTTGGAGACTTGTTAGAATCGCATGTTTACCCATGTATGTCACTGCCTGGTGGGTTGAGTTCTGGAGTATGGAGATATGAAAGTTCTCTAGACCCAGTTTTCAAAATAACCAGTGGAGAGCCAGGCTGGAAGCATGGCTCAAAAGACAGAGTAACAGCCTAGCAAGCACAAGACCCTAAGTTCAAACCTGTGGCAAGGAAGGAAAGAAGGAAAAGGAAGGCAAGGCGAGGCAAGGGAAGAGAGGAAGAAAGAAGGGTAAGAAGGAGAGAGGGAGGGAAGAAAAAGGAAGGAAGGAAGGAAGGAAGGAAGGAAGGAAGGAAGGAAGGAAGGAAGGAAGGAAGGAAGGAAGGAAGGAAGGAAGGAAGGAAGGAAGGAAGGAAGGGAGGGAGGGAGGGAGGAAGGGAAGGAGGGAGGGAGGGAGGGGGGAAGGAGGGAAAGAGGGAAGTAGGGAAAGAGAGAGAAAGATCCAGCATTCTGTTTTATTGTTATTGTTTTTCAGGGGGGAATTATTTGTTTTTGTTTGTTTATTTAAATCTTTTCTGACATTTTACATTTGAGTCTTAGAATGTCTTTGGAGTTTTGACACATTTCAACCCCTCCATGCTAATTACCCTCACACAAAAAGTAGTTTCTTAGATAAAGATAATAACATATTACCCTATGACTAAAACAACATTGCTGTCATCTCCTCCACAGCAGAAAAGAATGACAAAACAACTTATGCAGCCGACAAGATGGAATGCAAAGAAAGAACTTAACTGGCTTTCCAAATCAAATTGTCTCTATGCTCTGGGGTTATAAAGTATAACTGAGCTGCTGCGGGCGTGTGCTTTATACCTAGGAAATGATCATTCTCCTAGCCTGAGCATAGAACAGATTTCTATGAGGGAATAGAAATGTTTCCCCAGAAAATTCCCTGCACAGCAACAATGAAGCACTCATTTCTTTTCCGCATTCAGAACTGTAGAACTCCAGTGCTTCCCCAAAGCAGGCTTCTGCTGCTGCCAGAAAGAAAATATATTTATATATAAAGCTTCAAAATGGAGACTAAAAGCAACTCAAACACTGGAAGATGGGACAAGCAAAGTAACATTTTTTCCTACTTCAAAAATAATAGTACCTTATTCTGTTCAATTTGGAGTCTACTTAAGGTCTGCTTCAGTCCTTACTTCATCTGCCCCAATGCATTCATCCTTACTACGTCCTCCTCATACCCATGCTGGCCAGACTCCAGTCAAGATATTTTAGAAGTTGAAAATGTGATAGGCCCTCGATGACAGCACATATTTTCCCGCATCTGCACTAAATTCAAACCATTCTTCATAAGCCTATTAGACATGAGCAGAGTCGCTTGTAGCCAGTAGGTGTCCTTTGATTGTATTTTTAGAATAGCCCATGAATAAAATAGAGTTGGATTACCCAAAGAAAGCCAGTAACTAAATATGACAGTTTGAATACATCAGGGGAATTCCAACATTTTATCAGAAGAATAGTCTCTCCCAATGTCATTGGAAGGTATATGTTATTTTCTGATTCCCGATTTCCAATAACCCAAAAGGGTTGATTTAGTTGTTGAAAGATACTAGAGAGCAATCCAAAATCATGCTCATGCATGTGCCTGTGCACGCATACATATACACAGACACACAGATACAGAAACACACACACAGGTACGGACATACACAGCACACACATACACACATACACACGCACCATAAAAGATGGGAAAAAGAGGCGTCTGTGGAAGAAATAAACCACCTCACAATCTTATGCTATGCACTCTTCTCACCCTGTTACCCAGCATTTTCTCTAAAGCTCAAGCTTCCTCCACTGTCATCTTTAGCTATTTAATTTTCACCCATATCCCCAGCATTCTTCTTCCTTAACTTCCATCTGAGCCTGGGCTCCAGAGAATCAAATACATATTCACACTCTCAGAAGCTGGAGATCTTACCATACTTAACAAGAAGCATCTCTGACAGTAATTGGAGTTTCATATCAAGGTAAATAAATGGTATGATCACAAGAACATACTCCAGTGGCCCTGTGTATCCTGGAAATGCTAACATCAGAGAGCAAATTTAACATAAAGCCTCTGTGGAGATGAATTTCCTATAAACAAACAATGTGAAGAAAGCTTCACTTTTGTCATGTGTTATTCCCATTGAAGAAAAGATGAATATTCTGTTTCATATGTTTGTTACCAGAAGCTGCTACTTCATTTATTTAATAGGACGTTTTTCACTTCCTCGCTACATAGACCAAGTTATTATCATCATATCTTGGCCAGCAGTGAGTAAGTAATCTTACACAGCGGTGGCTTTTAATGCAAATTGTCCAAATGATTTAATGCGCTATGATGTTAACACTTCAAGGAAGTCAATTTAAAGATGGCTTCTCTTTTTCTTTATTCACATGGAATGAAACATCTGTCTTCTAAGACTAGCAAGCTTTCTCTTGGATAGGCTCTCTTAACCTCAGTACCACTGACATTTACAGCTGGTTGATTTTTTGTTGTAGTGGGACTACAGTAGGCAGCTCTACAAAGACATCTATGACCTGATTCCTGGAAACTATAAATATGTGACATTACATGGCAAAAGGAAATTTGGGTTTGCAGACAGGATTATGTTTGCTAACCAGCTGACCACAAAAGAGGGAGCTTAACATTGGTCAAGATGCATTGTACTCATAAATTGATATATTGAATCGAAATCCTTTTGTGCAACTACTTGAATTTTTTTGTGGGGGGCACGGGAGGGTCCGGTTGTGGGGCCTGAACTCTAGGCCTGGGCGCTGTCCCTCTGCTCTTCAGTTCAAGGCTAGCGCCACTTCTGGCTTTTTTTCTTTTTGCTTATGTGGTGCTGAGGAATTGAACCCAGAGCCTCGTGCATACAAGGCAAGCGCTCCACCATTGAGCCACCTTCCCAGCCCCAACTACTTGAATTTTTTAACTATAAAAATAAAAAATGTAAAGTTCAAAATCAAAAAGACTAAACAAACAAATAGATAAGTATAAGTAAAAAATAAATAAGGGAGATGGGATTGACTGGGTAGCCCAGTGTAATCACAAGGCACTGAGCAGTGAAGAAGGAAGGTAAAGATTGATGATGGAAGAAGGAGGAGAGACTGGGAACATGAAAGGGACTTGATCCACTACTGTGGGATGCAGGTGCCTCTCAATGCTAGAAAGATCTAGGAAATAGAATCTCCTATCAAGTTTCCAAAGCCAGGCAACCTTAGAATAACTTGGTTTGAGGTCTGTGAGACACATGTGGAGTTCTGACCCACAGTTTTATAAGAAATAGAGCTGTATTGCTTTAAACCACTGAATGTGTTTGGCACTTGTATTTACAAAATGAATACTGGGGCTGTCCTGTGCATAGCTGTATGTTTAGCAGCATCCATGGCCTGTTCCCGCTGATGCCAATAGGCATTCTTCTGCTGTAATGTCAATCAAAACTGTCTCCAAGAAATTGTCAAGTATGCCTGGGGGAGATGAGAACTCTCCCTTGGTGAACCACTGCCCTCAAACAACTAGGTCTGCTTATTTTTAGAATTGTATCCTCTTTTTGCTATCAGGACATAAATACTAACCCAACCTCAAACTTTTAGGACAAATCATTTCCATGTCGCAATACATACCCCCAAAAGGTACTTCTATTTTTGAAAAATAATATGAAAGGAAAAATAAAACAGAAAATTAATTATCCAAAGCCAGGCACTCATCAAGGGAAGAACTGAAGTATGAGGCCATCCAGGGTTACATAGTGACACCCTGTCTCAAAAAATAAAAATCTATCACTCATTATACAAGAAGAAAGAAGAAAGCAAGCCTCATGCTATGGGAGGGAAATTCAGATGAAAAACACAGGTTACGGTCAGACCCACATGAGAAGTTGGGCCGTCATCAATGAGGAAAAAATATTAAAAGTTATAAAAATGCTCAGGGATTAATATCTATTATTTCATGTAATCTCCAAAATTGTTTGTATCTTTTATGTGAACTGTCACTTGGGAATATTAGGACATTCTTGTCATCATTTGCAACATACAATAACCTTAGAGGTGGAGATGAAGTGACTTCTATTCAGGGACAAAAGAGATAGGGAGTGTGGAAGTCATTCTGGGTGTTTGATAAATGTGGAGAGGAGAGTGAGGATGGAGCACAAATGTCAGAAGCCAGCCTTTGGTGTCAGACTATTCAAATATTCAGACCCTCCCTATTAAACTGGAAGTTCATACACTTCTGTTGAAAACATACACAGCCCCCAGGGGTAGGGATTTATTAGCATATACTAAATAATACATAGTAAAGAGTTTTATCATGACACTTCCATACATTCATGGAATGCACTTTGAACATCCTTACCATTTGTGTTACTTTTTAATGAGAAATCACTATAGAAATTTGCTGGTGATCCCTTGCACAATGTTAAACCTATTCTTTTCTTCACCCAAAACTTCTGATAGTTACCTATGGTCTAACCCCAGGAGCTCTAAAAGTTGTGTATCCAAGATGTGCAAGTAAGATATCCAATGGGAATCACCATCTATCTATTCCCTGATACTGCCCAGTCTTTAACTCTGGGGGTCAAATGTCTTTCTGGATTTCCATTGTCTTTCTCTTAATATTGAACAAATGGTTTGTCTCAGATCCAAGTTAGAACTTATGTGCAGTCCCATTTCCTCCTAGAGCTCCCCAATCAGGCTTTGCCATCCCTAGGCATCCTTTTGTGTGGCCAAGAGGTCATGCTGACATTAGGACCATCTTGGTCATCAGTGATCTTGCAGCATGATCCATCTTTCTAGTGCCATCTCGTTAAGGCAGGAAAATTTCAGATCCCAAGTCTGGCTGGAATTACCTTGTAGGAATGACTACTTTCATATTCATGCTTCTTTGATTCATGGAAGATTCACAAAGGGGCTACGTCTCCACGCACAAGAAGAGACAGGGAGAAAAAGCAACAGCCAGAACAGCTCAACCCTTCTTCCAATGAACAATAACTATATCGCGACCACATTACCTACAAAGAGCCATTCTGCTAACGTGGATTATTTCTTTTCTAGCTATGCAATATCTGGCTCACTTTACTATCATATTTAATGTAAGAAATCAATGCTAGATCCTGTGCCTTTGCCGAGTTCAGTATCAGGAATATTTCTTATTGCTTTACCCAAATTTCCTTTTCCTCTTTTTTTTTTTTTTAAAATCTTGCTTCAAGAGGTAATTAGCCTCAGGGTAAGAAGACAGAAATGCAACATTACATCACAAAACACCATTTGGATTATATTTTATTGATGCTGTGCTAACAACAACCTCTCCCAAAACTGAACAGTAGTTATTGAAATTGGTTGGACGATGAAGCTGTTTATTACCTTACACTGAGCTAAACAAACGGATGCCAAACCATTTCTAACAGGCAGTTGGTAATTAGGGAAAATAAAATGCAATTTCAAATTGAACAAACGCACCTTAACTGCTTCAGGGATGGCAGGCCCCACCAGAAGCCTCTTTGGGAGGCTGAAAAACTGGTCTGCCACCAGTGCTGATGTTTTACAGCAAGATGAGGAATGATTGTTCAGCAGTAAGTTCTGCCTTAGGCATCAAAATGGCTGGAAAGAAATGCAGGGCAAGTAGGGCATAAACCTCACTAAGAAGCACAACACCATCAGATTGGATTGTTCATAACTTTCACCTATGGATCTTTTCAAGCTAAGCTAACAAGGGCCTGGGTAGACCCTGCTAGGGTGGTTACTATATTCACTGGGGCTAGAGGGAAGAGCAAAGGAAAGAGCCTGAGGCAATTCTTCTGCCCCCATTTTAAAGACAGAAGCTGAAACTGGACTCGAGGTGTATTGTTGATTATGACATTCTTGGAAAAGAGAGAGAGAGAATTTAAAGGTCGAGTCAGTGATTTGGGAGAACTTCAATCAACAAATATTTATTTAGTATTTCCCACGTGAAAAGTGATGGATTCTAGGGGGGGAAAAAAGACAACACATAGAACATAATCCCTTCTTTGGAGTAGATAGATAGCTATCCTTGAATGCTTGCTAGAGGAAAGGTACAGTAGTATTTCCATGCCACCCACAATAGGAAAGGGATCAGGAAAGACTTCAGGAAAGCCAGAGTAACTGATGTGAACCTTTGAGTCTGACAATGATGATAGCAGATGCAGAGAACACAGGGTGAGAACACAGTTCAGAATCAAGGCTCAATGGCAAGAGTAAGCAAAGCACACCTGTACACTAGAAGCAAAAGCTGAACAAAGAGCATGATGCTCCCTAATGTAAGTGAACAGAAACTAGAGTAATTTCAAGTAACTAAAACTATGCCAGCACATAGTATGCACTAAATCACAGGCTTTAAGTACCTAATCTGCACTCAATTAACAGTAACCAACACATCCTAAAATGACCCTCCATGGGTCACCCTGACTTTATCTTCTCTCCTTGTGTTTGAGAGGGGACTGTGGCTTGTTTCTAATCCGTAGAGTATATCCTAAGTGATCAGATTTGTGTTCTTGATTTACTTATATTCTAAGTTCAGGCAGATACAGCCATTATCATGTTACGTTTTACTTCTAAGACTATCATATCAGCCAGATGCCAATGGCTCATGCCTGTAAACCTAGCTACTCAGGAAGCTGAGAGCTGAGGTTTGCGGTTCGAAGCCAACCCAGGCAGGAAAGTCTGTGACACTCTTATCTCCAATTAATCACAGAAAAAAAAAGCCAGAATTGGTGCTGTGGCTCAAGTTGTAGAGGGTTAACCTTGAGCAAAAAGCGTTCAGAGACTGTGCCAAGGCCCAGAGTTCAAGCCCCAGACCAGCAGAACAAACAAACAAAACTATTAGGGCTGGGCGCCAGTGGCTCACACCTGTAATCCTAGCTACTCAGGAGGCTGAGATCTGAGCATCGCAGTTCAAAGCCAGCCCTGGTAGGAAAGTTTGTGAGACTCTTATCTCCAATCAGCCACCAGAAAACCAGAAGTGGCACTCAAGTGGTAGAGTGGTAGCTTTGAGCTGAAGAGCTGAGGGGCAGCTCCCAGGCCCAGAGGCTCCTTTGCTGTCTGTGAAGAAGCAAGGTGCTGTGTTGTAAGAGGGCCATGTAGCAAGAAATGGTGGGTAGCCGCTAGGAACCAACAGTAGCCTCCAACCAACAGCCATTAAGAAAAAGGGAAAATAAATTCTGCAAACAGCCAGAGATAATATGCAAGCACATCTTTCCCCAGGCAAGTCTCAGGTGAGACTTACAACCCCAGCTAATACCCCTGTCACTCAGCATCTGACAGAGCACCTGGATGGATAAGCTTTGTCTAGACTCCTAGCCCACAGGATGTTTAAGCCACTGTGCTTGTGGTAAAGTATTAAGCTGCATACAAAACCAATGCCTTCATGTACGCTCATAAAAATAGAAAAAAGAAAACTAAAATTTTGAGGCAATACATATTGAAAAAAGTTGCTTCTCAAAGACCAGAGCAGGGAAAGCCTCCAGTATTAGGCTAGAGGATTTGAATCCCTTCAAGGAAGAGGGACCTATTCATTGTGGCCTAATACTCTGTTTTGGTTTTAACCATTATAAGCATTTTATTAAATGTGCTAACATGTGTAGAATGCACAGCAGGGATCCCTAGAAAATCAGAAATGCCCGGAGTATTAAGTATTATTGTTATCACCACTGTGACCATTCTATTTTCTTGCCATGAAGTTATTTCCTCTAGAGAAATACAGTGCTGTTCTTGACAAACATTCAGCCAAGAAACAGCCCTCTCTCTTTAGCCTATACTTTTGGGAGCTGTGAATCAGAAGGGAACTATATGCCAACCACCACCAAGAAAAATGTGCACACGTTCCTATGTGCATGATTTTTGCCTACAGTGACAAGAGGCTCTTAGATAATGGCCTGTGTTCTAAAAGCATGTAGATAATGTGTTATATTGTAGGGCATGTGAGCCCATTCTCTGAAAACCCAAGAGACAGTGTCCTTCAAGCTTTTTACAAAAGGCTCTGACACCAAGACTTTATAACTAACTCCTTGGACCAGTATTAAGTGCCACTGGCTGCTGCCCAGTGACTTGTTTCCCAGGCAGAGAGTATCCTCACCCCAGTTCTTCTAAGTGATGAGCAACCCTTATACCTCCAGACTGCTCAGTGAAAAGGCCTACAACATACAGTAGTCCCAGGCCAATCACTGAAAACGTTCTTTTCTTCCTTCACTTTCTTGGGATGAATAACAGAATCCAGAAGAGCCATGCCTACGTCCACTGAACTCAGTCCCTCTCAAGAGGCATGGCTGGGTTTCAATTCCAGTGAAAATGACAGGTGAGAAACTAGAGGACTGGCATGGTCCCATAAGGGTCCACCATTCAGAATATATACATTGTCAAAGGGGTCCATCCTACACTGAATGCATCCATGCAATGAGATCACATGTAAACATGGGCTTCAGAGAATGCCTGATTCCACTTAAATTGACCACTGTATGCTCTTGGAATTGCAACGCATTCACCATTAAACCAACAGTTTAGCTCTCTGCCTGGGAATTTTTTTAATGGATAAGGAAATATAATGCACAATGTGTGGATCAATGAACAAAAGATAATACGCATGGAACTGGGAGAAAGTGAACCTCATTCCATCAACACATTCCATTCAGTTGTGCTGGAATACATATTTTATGTATATGTATATATGTATATGACACTCACACAGTGGCTTGAAATTAATCAAATTTGCACATCGTTTTTAATTAAATCCACATCTTTCCTGCCTTCCCAGCTGTTGGCCCAGTGTTTATGTGGAATACATCTGGCAGCCCTCCACATTCTCCACAGTCACCCGTCCTCTTAGTCCCCAGATACACCTGCTTTCTGCAGCTGGTCCTCTAACAGGTGCAACGGAAAGCCTGGTTGATGGGCATTATAAACACCCCTGCTGCTGAGCATCTGTGAAGTAACAAAGGGCCCAATTCTAACCTCAATGTTCCTTGCTTCAGTAGAAGTGAAAAACATCCTGTGTGATCTGAGCATGCCTGAGTTGCCATCAGTCACTTCCCACTCCAAGAAGTGTTCTGGGTCAACTGGGTATTAACAGCAGGGCCACCTTCTAAGTTATTAACGAAGGCCTCCATAGAAAGTTGGTCTTTGGTCATTCCTGGCTTATCTGTTGCAGCATCCCAGTCCTCAACCAGTGGCCTGAACACTCCATTTCCACTTGCCCTAATGAGTACATAACAGATCTCCTCGTGGTCCTCCAGTTTGTGACCATTAACCACCTGGTTTTCATTGGGAAGCCTGCCGGCCCAGTGCTTCCCACAGTACTCCCAAATGGAAAACATATGGAAGCAACACATCTTGTGAGAATTACTGTTGTGCAGCTCCTTGTTGATAGAGTGGTAGATAGTTCAAAACAAGAAAAATTCCAAATATCATTTAGCATCTTTTGAGTTCAGCTTAGTTCAGTTTGGTTTGGTTTATTATTCCAAACTCCAAAGTTTGAAATGGGGTTCCGATCAGTTTTCCTGTGGTGGTCTGAAAAAAAAAACTCACTCTATACTAAAAGCATCCATGCAATTAGTCCAGATATAAATACAGACTCTAAAACTATGCTCCGTGGCACCCAGGTTAATGGACTACTGTAATAAAGCAATAGGTTACAATAAGGAATTTCAATACAATTAAAACTATAAAGCTAATGATGATCTGTTTCAAATGAAGCTCTAGATGAAAATAAAGCACTAAAAGTCACTTACTCATTAAACAGTTTTGATTCTACTGGCAGAAGTTCACAGAGGGCATTAGTCATCTAAAATACAAGATGCCCTGGGAGAGTAAAATACATAAAAATGACCACTGTTCCCCTATTTATTTCAACACTCCTGCCTTCATATCAATGCACTACTCCCCACATCCCTGGAAGGCCGAGTTCAAGTGCCACTCTATTTGAATTGTCTTGTAGTCTTTTTAATACATAGTCTAATAAACTACCATAAGAAACCCAGGAATTCAGTTGGTCATCTGAAACATACAGAGGCTGGGTCAGGATGCCAGACAATCCTTACTTGCAATGATGCCCCCAATTGCTTGGAAAAATTATTACCTCACCCATAACCTAGTTATTCCCAGGCAGTTTCTGCTGTCCTGAGTAAACCCAGTCCCTGTGTGAAATTAATATTTCAGCTTTCTTGACTTATGTATAGATCTTCATGATCCTTTCCTGGACTTCTCCCACCCAAAACTTCTAATATGGATGAAAATAGGAGCTAGACTTTGAAGATGAAATTGCCTACCCATCCACAATGCACTTGAAAGTTATGTCCAAAGAGCAAAGCCTAGAAATTCAAGGCTCTGTGTATTGTATTTCCAAAGGAACCAATGCCCAAGGAAGAAGAAAATGATGCTCTGTATTCTTCATGCCTGCTGCTTGTGTGGGCCCAGAGGGTGTGTCTTTGGGCATAAAATGCCATAAAAGACAACCACATCCAATTGGAGCTTTCAGCAAAACACTTCTATTGCCAAGTAAAAGCTCCATATGTGGTTTTCTTACATTAACTAGTTTGTAACTCCTGTCTTTCATAGATGTGACCCACCTAAAACCTTAATGCTATGACAAGCAAGGCATGAGAAAGAAACTACTGCATTCTTTCTTCTCTGTGCTCTGCATTGTGATTCAGAGTCAGGAACCTGATTCATAGCCTCAGCCAATACAGCTAAAAGTAGAAAGATAAGAAAGCCAGATTACTTTGATGTTATTCATATTAATGCAGATTTATCTCAGTGCTGAGATTTTCCCTGGTGACTCTAGATCTATCCCTACCTCGCCCTTCCTTTATCTGAGTCCCAAGAAGCTGACATAGGCTTCCCTAGGGTTTCTTGAGCCTTTGGTATCTAGTTGGTTTGGCCCATGCAGGTCAATAGCAGGAGATGGGAAAGAAAAGCAAGATGGCTGCTCCCATCTACTCCTTCCTGTCTCTGGACAGGCAGTGTCCTTAATTAGAAATATGGGATTTATTTTAATAAGTCAGACATAAAAATGGTTGTCATAAAGGAAGGAGTTTTATGCTGACAGACTCCAGAAATAGCAAACAAAAGGCAGGCTACAAAATGGCTGATGGGAAATCACCAGGGTCAGTCAGGCCACAGAGGTGAGTGGGGGGAGGATGATAGTTAAGAGACTTTATTGTGCTTTCTGCTGGAGGGAAGAGGGGCAGTTCAGGATGAGCTAGTCTGAATCATTCCGGTGGGCTTTGGGACACAGGAGCTGTCCCTATTTGCTTAGCCAGTGAATTGGGCAGTGTAAAGCTCACGAAGGAGTTAGCGTTGCACTGATCGGAAGTTCCAAGCCAAGTCATTTGCTATCCCTACAAATTGGCTAGCCTCGGAGGAGTGTAGCTGCATGATGTTAATGCTTCAAATACAGATACAAAAGAATGGTTCATCCATAGCATTCCCTTCTAGGCTTCAACTCCCTCAGGCAGCAATGGCCCTATGCTCCTAGAACTTCCCTCTTTCCTGTAACTTGCCCCTACCTCAATCTCAAGGCAGACATCATCCCTACTGATACTTCTGACTCTGTGTACCTTGTAAACAGTGGCTGTATTAAACTCTCCTCAAATTCAGAGTTTACGGGTGCCATTTCCTACCAGATCCTCACTGATAGAGTCAAAATCACACCTAAAAACAAACTAACAACCCCATAAAACCTGGATTAGGTGAACCTAAAAAAGAATGCTCTTATCTAGCAACAAACAGTATAGAAACAGGACATCAGAGAGCACACAGGGAAGTCATTGGAACTACTGCCCAGTCTCATAATCCCTCAACAATATCCATGGAGTTTCATGTGCCAGACACTGCTCTCGGAGGAAGTAACACCATCCTGGCTCTCCAGGGTAGTCTAGACAATGCCTTGGGGGATCTCCTTGCTGTAAATGCTATGGGGATGAGGGTGCAGGATTGTTGAGGGTAAACAAAAAGTAATTCAATACATTACCTTTGTGCAGTGGAAGATGGTAAAAAGAGAGGTTGGCAGACTTAACAGTATCATCCTATTAGATATCCATTGTTTTCACGTCTGGTTACAAATCAGAATCACCTATTAACTGTCTAAAACTACAATGATCCAACCTCACTGCTAGAGAATCTAGGTGCCCCAGGTGAGAGAACTTTCTATTTAAAAAATATATAATGAAGGTAGAAAATGATGCATTGTGCCCATAACCTGCTTTGTTAAATGGCAACTCCTTTGTACAAATATTTATAAAGATAATAATAAAAAATTATAATGAGTCTTAAGGAGATAGTGCTCTTTCTTGAATCACTACCAGTCTTCTCAAATTTTATCCTGGAAGTCTTGTTCAAAGGCAGATTTTTATTCATTATATCCGGGGTGGAACAGTGGTCCTAGTCTTTGAATTACACTCTGAGTAGCAAGGGAACTTTCCACCAATTTCTTGTTGCTGGATATTTGGGTTCTGCTTAGTATTTTGCCATCGCAAACAACCTTGCAATGAACATCCTGGACACACATATTGTACAATATTTAATGTATAATAAAAGCAAAATTACTGAGTTTACATAATGGATGTAAATTCTTTTTAAGTTCTTAGTAGATATTGCTAAATTGATCTCTCTAATGTTTCTGCCACTTTACATTGCAAACAGCCATGTCTGCAAATGTATTTCACTATGTTCAACACTGAAGAATATCTTTATTTGTACCAACAATTTGATAGGTGGAGTGGTTTGTCATTTCAATTGGCATTTTTTTTTGTGAGTGAAGTTGAATTTCTTCTATGCTATTAGTCATTTATACTTCTCCTGCTGATGACCTATGGTTTTTGTTGAAACAGTCTTAAATTATTCCCTTGTCAAATATTTTCAAGTCTATCATTGATTTTTCCCCCTTCTTTAGAAGAATATCTTTCCAATTTTATAATTAAAGTAGGAGGGGAAAAAATAAAAAGCATCTTTAAAGAAATTCAGCTTATTGCTAAGTTGTGAAAATGCAACTGACCTCAAGGAAGAGCCTTCTCTGCAACTTCAGGAAGTCTATCATAACACTGGAACCTTAAACATAACATAACATTTGTGTGTTTCAGCTTCTAGAACAAAAAGGCAAGTCTGTATTTTGTTTCTTGAGGAATGGTTGTCTCGATTGTTTTTTTTAATCAAGAAAGGAAAAGTAAAGAAATTGAAATAAAACTCTCATCAAATTTCTCCACACTAGTGTAAACTAGCCACAAAAAAATATATACCCACCCCACAGATGTCACAGCCAAGTACTGCTACCACTATACAGATGCATGAAACGCTCAGTCAGTTAGAAACACTCGATCCAAAAGACAATGAGGATTTCATACTGTGGGTACAGGAAAAGATTTGTGTAAGCAACATAAAACTGAAATATTTAAATCATCTGCAGTAAATATAAACTGTATGCCCTGAATTGAACACTGTATAATACAGAAAGTAAAATCTGAATTTATTAAGTACCTAGTAAGTACCTTGTATCTGTACCTATATATCCTACAAAATGTGTAACTCTGCCACTACCTTCACTACCTTAAAATAACATTAAGGTTAACTTTTGAGGATAACTTCACACATTGCCAGTGAGAACATAATTGAAGTAATCTCTTTGGAAAGTAATTTTTAATATCAATTTTAAGTGGAAAGTCTTAATATTGCTTATGCTTGTCAACCAGTTCACTTAATTCCTAACAATTTAGAAAAAAAGGAAAAGAGGCAGAGAGGAAATGAGAGGGGAGGGAAGGGGGGAAAGGATGATAAATGGGAAGGGAGGGAGAAGGAAGGTAGGAAGGAAGAAAGGAAGGAAGGAAGAAGAGAAAGAAAGAAAGAAAGAAAGAAAGAAAGAAAGAAAGAAAGAAAGAAAGAAAGAAAGAAAGAAAGAAAGAAAGAAAGAAAGAAAGAAAGAAAGAAAGAGAAAGAAAAGAAAGAAAGAAAGAAAGAAAAAGAAAGGAAGGAAGGAAGGAAGAAAGAGAAAGAGGGAAGGAGGGAGGGAGGGAGGAAGGAAGGAAGGAAGGAAGGAAGGAAGGAAGGAAGGAAAGAAGGAAGGAAGGAAGGAAGGAAGGAAGGAGACAAAAAAAATGAATCATGGGAAGGTATATGTACACAGTGGTACTACATATACAATAAAAACAAAAACAAGTTCAGGCAGTACATTCAGGACAATCACAACTATGTGTAGTGAAAAACCAAACAATTATATATATACATGTATATGTATAAATATACATATATATATGAGAGGAGAGAGAGAGAGAGAGAGAGAGAGAGAGAGAAATAGAAGATAGAAGCCAGTTGTGGACTACAGAAATATCTGTAACCACAGTATTTTGCACTTTAGTATGCTGAGACAAGAGGATCAGGGAATTGAGGTTGGCCTGGCCTACGTAGAGGCTTTATCTTATAATAAACAAAGGAAAAGAACAGTAAGAAAGAGGAGGATGAGGAAAAGGGAGGAAGAGGAAGAAAGAGGAGGAAGAGGAAAGAGGAGGAGGAGGAAGAGGAAGAAGGAGGAGAAGGAGAAGGAGGAAGAAGAGGAGGAAGAGGAGGAGGAGGAAGAAGAAGAAGAGTAGGAAGAGGAGGAGGAGGAGGAAGAAGGAGGAGGAGGGGGGAGGAGGAGGAGAAGAAGAAGAAGAAGGAGGAGGAGGAGGAGGAGGAGGAAGAAAGAGGAGGAGGATGGGGAGGAGCAAGAGGAGGAGGGAAGGAGAAGAAGAAGAAGAGAGGAAGAAGGGGAGAGCAGGAGGCAGAGGGAGGTGGAGAAGGAGAGGGAAGACAAAGAAGGAGAAAGAAATAGAAATAAAGCAGAATATGATACCTTCCTCTCTTACTTTCTGTTTCCTACAATTTGATCCCATCTTCACTACTGTCATCCTTCTCCAGATTACCAACACCTCTCATCTAAATCACTGGCATTTCTGTTTCTACTATAGTCCCTTTTAAACAGCATAATCTTGTAAAAAAAAAAACAAAAAAAAACTTACGTTTTGATTTGCCACAATTCTACCTTAGTCTCAGTGATATCTCATTGCCCTTAAGAAAAATATCCTCACTCCAGCCTGTCAGACTCCCACATTATCTTGCCTCCTCTCCCCAACTCCCCACACTAACATTGTCTGGCCTTTCAGAATATTGCCCTTATTCTCCCTTAGATCCTGTGCACTTACAGTTTCCTAAGACCATAAGGCTCTCATCTCACTTCCTTGCTGGTAACTGATGTCCTAGTTCAGCTGGTGCCTCTATCTGGGGGGCTGTGGTAGACAAAACAATGGTCTCTAAAGACATCCTTGCCTTATGCTGAAATCTTGCAGGTATGACTAAGGTTAAGGATATTGGACTAGGGAGAGAAGCCTGGATTACTCAGGAGGACCCAGTTTTAGAAGACTACTGAAAGAATGACCAGAGGAGGACAACGTTGCTGAGTTTGAAAGTTGAAGTGAGGGGCCATGAACCTAGAAACAAAGACAGCGCTAGAAGCCAGAAATGTAAGCAAACAGGATCTTTCCAAAAGCCTCAAGTAGGAATAAACAGCCTTGCCAACACCTGGCTACCATATTTAAGTCCCAGTGAAACCTATGTCAAACATCTAAATTATAACACTGTATACCCAATCAATGTATTTTTATGCCATTTAGTGTTTGGTAATTTGTTAGAGCAGTCAAAAGAAATGACTCCACGCTCTCAAGTAGTTGCCAAATGGCTTACCTACCTGCAGCTAGTGGTCATACAAGAACATCTGCTCACCTGGCTCTCCTCTCCTCTCCACTAACAAACACATTGGCCTCATGAGCATTGGCTCACCAGATCAAAAGGTGAGCCAATCTGGACGATTCCTAGTGGCAATAAGTAAAAACAATCCAAAATTTAAAATGAAACTACCTCTGTAAATAACAGTCATTGCATTTGACAAGCATGTCAAAAGCTAGAAGAAAAACATATCATTAATTCAGGACTTCTGTTCCTCCATACTAGAGACTTAGTAAGTGAGGCCAAAATCCAGATTATGATCGTGTTAACTACATGCTCTGGTCTGTATGTGCAGCCTATGGGGAGCGCTAAGAAGGGGTCCAACAGACAGAACCAGGGTTCAGGGGTCAATTCAGACAGTTCCCTTACTATACTGACCTGCCACTTTAGTGTACATCAAGGGTCAGTGCACTACGAGCCTTAAGCCAAATCTACCCTGGTTTTGTAAATAAAGTATTATTGGGCCAGGCACCAGTAGCTCATGCCTGTAATCCTATCTACTCAGGAGGCTGAGATGTGAGGATTGAGGTTCAAAGTCAGCCGAGGCAGGAAAGGCTGTGAGACTCTTCTCTCCAATTAACCACCAGAAAACCAGAAGTGGCACTGTGGCTCAAGTAGCAGAGCAGTAGCCTTGAGCGACAGTGCCCAAGCCCAGAGTTTAAGCCTCATGACAGAAAGAAAGATAGAAAGGAAGGAAGGAAGGCGGGGAGGGAGGGAGGGAGGAAAGGAAGGAAGGAAGGAAGGAAGGAAGGAAGGAAGGAAAGAAAGAAAGAAAGAAAGAAAGAAAGAAAGAAAGAAAGAAAGAAAGAAAGAAAGAAAGAAAGAAAGAAAGAAAGAAAGAAAGAAAGAAAGAAAGAAAGAAAGAAAGAAAGGAAGGAAGGAAGGAAGGAAGCAAGCAAGCAAGCAAGCAAGCAAGCAAGCAAGCAAGCAAGCAAGCAAGCAAGCAAGCCTTATTGGACCAGGAGCCACTCACTCATTTAGGAACTGCCTTCCTGCTTTCCCACCACAATGAGAAGCTAAATAATTATGCCACACCTTCCACAGCCCCAAATGTCACCAATCACATACCCACCCAGCGCTTTGCTGAGGGAGTTTGCCAACCCCTGCAGATTATGGGAGTCCTTGAGCAGGAAAAAGGGCAAGAGCTCACAAAAGCTGCCACTGCCCCTCCATGTAGCCAAGATACAGGAGACCATGTCCACCTTTCCTCTTGTAGCTAGGCTTACTGGCCAGAGTCAGAAGATGTGGGTCACTAAACCGAGACACGCAACCTCATAGAGAAACAGGGGTGGCTCAGCGACTCGGGCACCTAAGCAGCCTCCTGTGATCTGCCTCCTCTAATCCAGAAGTCACCAGGCCTTTCTACCATGTCTTTGGAAACATTAGACTCATGTACTTTTCACTGCCGGCTAATCGTGATGCCTGCAGCTCTCCACTTGCTGAATGGACAGGCTTCGTTGTTTCACGGGGAAGGGACACAGCCTTGAACCAAGAAATACTTTTTTACAGCTCACATTTTATATTGAATGTCCCAAGGTAGAGGAAAATGATTGTCTTATAAGTTAATTTTGTTCAAAGAGAAATAGACATTATCTCTTTTCTGCGATAAGCTAGGCATTTATTTATTATTTTGGTGCATTTTCATTGTTATTGTAAAGGTGATTTGCAGAGGGGTTACAGGTATATAAATCAGATAATAAATATATCTTTTAGGACAATGTCGCCTCTTCCCTGGCCCTCTCCCAGTTTTTTCCTCCTATCCTCCCCCACATATTGTATAGTTAATGTTCAACAAAAGTCCAGTGAGTCTCAGTGGACTCACTGAGTTCACTCACTGTTTGTTCACCCTTTGTCCCACCATTTCTGTGCCCTCCTCCTACCCTCCCAACATATAAGAACAAACAAGACAAAAGAAAAGAAAACACAAATAGCAACAAAGGAAAAAAAATCTCTTGTTTCCACTTCCTGGCGCTCATTTTGATAAATACTAGATACTATTCCTATTCAAAATCATCTTTGCACCTGTTAAGAACAAAGCTCAGCTGGGCACCAGTGGCTCACACCTGTAATCCTAGCTACTCAGGAGGCTGAGATCTGAGGATTAAAGTTCAAAGCTACCTTGAACAGAAAAAAAAATCCATGACACTCTTATCTGCAATTACCCAGCAAAATTCCAGAAGTGGCAGTGTGGCTCAAGTGGTAGAGGAACAAACCTAAGCAGGAATATAAGGCCTTGAGCTCAAGCCCCAAAACCAGCACCCATACCAAAAAACAAATCTCAGGTGGAGAGTTTAACTACAAGCCACAGTATAGAGTGGACAGGACATGAGTTAGCACAATTCTTGTCATAGAGAAGAGGGAGAAAAATTCAGCATGAATTTGCTTACCCACCAGAGGGGTGGTAAAGGAGGGGAATTAGATGACAAGAGTTCCAGATATACTGATGGGGATTCTAAGATTGTTTAGGCTGTTGCGTTCACTCCTCCCTCCCTGCTGTTCTACATGTGTGTATGGCCCATGAACTTCAAGAGCCACAGGACATCGTCTGCAGAGGGTAGGGCTGACTAGACAAGCTAGAGTTAACGTTCTCATGTTTGCCCCCTGGCTGCGTCTTAGATGGGCACATCCAGTAGCTCCCTAATGGCTCTGGGATGGGCATGGGAGAAGGCATCATTTGGAGGTCGTTTGCTGACAGGTTGCCTGGCAAGAAAGACGATGATGAAGCAGAAATTAGAAAGTAGAACCCCAAAGCCAGACTCTGTCAGAGGTGACTGACACAGCCCAGACAAAGGGCAACCTTTGTGTGTCTGTCTATCTCACACACACACACACACACACACACACACACACAAGTTTTCCAAGCCAAGTGGCCAGTTCTGGATATCCTAATCGCAGATCAAACCAGCTCCATTTCCACAGGGCCAGTTTCAGGCCCCACATGGTCACTACATTCTGCATGAAGACCACGTGGAAAGCTCTGGGTTAGGGTGTTAAGTTCCCTCTCAGAGAGGCTCAGACTAGGATGCAAGATGCTGGCATGTGGCTGCATAGCTACAGTATTTCAAAAAATAAAAAACAAACTGGAACTAATTATTGCTACTTGTTCCTCTGTCCCTCTTAAATCTGAAAAGTGTGGGTCACAGTGACTCTGTGTGTGTGTGTGTGTGTGTGTGTGTGTGTGTGTGTGTGTGTGTGTGCGCGTGTGTGTTTCTTTTTGGCCCACCACATATTGAAACCATTCCTGCATATTGATACTGAATATCTCAGCCAAATCCTTGTGAAAATTACTTACTGTGCAGCACAACAGAACAACTTTCTAAAGTTGAATGTCTTGGGATATTTTATCTTTTCAAGCACATACCAAAAGCAATTAAGTTCAAACTCTGGAATACAGCCTTTGCCAGTTTCCATTCTTGACACATATGTATCTGGGTTTATAAGTTCAAAGACCTCTTAAAGGATCAAATCTCTAGCTTTAATTTCTCTTTGCAAGTGAAAAACAGTCCTTCGTCCTTGTTTAAAGCATCTGTAAGGAAGTCTGTGGCATGAGGCCTCTACACAAGGCCTCTCTCATGTGGCTAGAAGACGCAGAACAACAGCCTACTGCAATCCACCTCCTCTCAGGCAGTCCACGGGGAATGCCCCATCAGCAGGAAAGCAAAGAATCCATCCCTGGATGGAGCACTGGACAGGGAGGACAAGTATCACAACACTAAGCCACTGATTCACTGAGCTTTAACTGCATAACTACCCTGACCCAAATCATAACATGGTTCCAGCACTCAGAGCAGCCTCAATCTTCTTCCTACTCCCTTTCCTCTTCCCTCAATTGCCTCTGTATCCTTGTTACCATGCCCAGAAAGACTTGTCCCATTACTATTATGGCGCCCTCCAGCTTCCTAAGGTTTTAGACAGCTCTTTCCTTTTCTTACCTTCTTCACAGCTCCCTCTCCCCTCTTCCTCTTCCTCTTCCCCCTCAAACAGGAAGGCCTTTATCAATAGGTAGCTTCATAACACATCCTGAATGTACTATAAGAACCCAGGAAGCATGTAATCCTAGCTACTCAGGAGGCTGAGATCTGAGGATCATGGTTAAAAAGCCAGCCCAGGCAGGAAAGTCCTTGAGACTCTTATCTCCAATAAACCACCAGAAAACCGGAAGTGGCGCTGTGGCTCAAGTGGTAGAGTGCTAGCCTTGAGCTGAAGAGTGCAGGGACAGCGCCCAAGCCCAGAGTTTAAACCCCACAACCAACCAAAGAAAAAAAAGAACCCAGGAAACTTGTAATTCTCCACCCACCCTCAACATACCCTGAGTGCATCTTTCAACACTGGCTTTCAAATTATAGTTGACTTTCATTTGTAAACCTACAAATGTTTAGGAATTTACTTCTTTCCAGAATTTTATCTGTAAACCCCAGCCAATACTTGCAGGTACCTTCAAAGTCATTTACAGACATGGCCAGAGCAATGAGAGACTCTACTTGCTCTATGGATGGGCAGTTCCCCATGGAGGCTGAACAAGGCAGGACACTGTCCTCTTCTTTGAGCTCTCTATGGTAAACAAATGTTCTTCTTGCTAGCTATTTAGTTTCTTTTTTAAATTTTTGTGCTTTCTGTTACTCATTTTGCTGTTTGAAATTGTCCCCTGGTGAATAGTTGATCAATAGATACTAAGTTACAGTTAATTAGGAACAAGCCACAAGACATTCTGTTGCTTTATTTCACAATAGGATGATGATGATTATTATTATTATTATTATTATTTAGAGTCACTCACTAAGAGCACATTGGTAAAGTGAGTGCTATTCTCTAGATGTACATTATATATACTGTACTTCTGATATGCCAGAGAAAATGGTTTTGAGCATTTCACCATAAATAAATGATAAATATTTGAGGAGATAGACATGTTTGGACATGATATAATATACACACCTACTGAAACATCACATTATGCCATTCATGTTTTTATGTATCGATTAAGATAAATTTAAGGCTGGCATGGTAGCTCATACCTGTAATTCTAGCTATTCCGGAATGGTAGCTCACACCTGTAATTTTAGCTATTCCAGAGCAGAGACAGAAAAGATCACTGTTCAAAGCCAGCCTGGAGTGAAAAAGAAAGTGCACAAGAGCCTATTTCCACCAACAAAAAGTGGGGGGCTATGGTACACAATTGTCATCCCTGCTACTTGAGAAGCAGCAATAAGAGGACTAAAGTCCAGGGTGGCCCAGACAAAAAGAAGATTCTACTCATAAAATGATGACAGCAAAAAGAGATGCAAAACATGGTTCAAGTGGTAAAGCACCTGCCTAGCAAGCACAAAGCCCTGAGTTCAAAACCCTAGTACTATTACAAATGGAAAAGTACAACACAAAACAAAATCATATATATATATATATATTAAATAAAATGTTCCCAAAATTTGACTCTCCCACAGGTAGCTCCAAATGCCTTCTAATAACACAAGCTCCAGATGGCTGCAATGAGCTTTAGAGAGGAAAGTGGTGCATCTGATAAACTTCATCCACATATGACTTAGGTTCTGTCGACCATGCATTTAGTATTAATGAGCCAACAATGTACATTAAATGAGGTGTCTTTAAGCAGATATACACGTAAAACGAAGTTGAGCAGTTGATGAAACTTTGACCAAGGCCACGGGAACAAAATCCTTCATTTCCCCTAGAGCCAGTGGCTCAGTAATCACTAATGCAATGCTCTCTGCAACTTCCTTAGACATGGCTAGCATGAATAATAAGAATTGACAGTAAATATCATGAACAAGTCTAATAGAATTTTTGGTATTATGCATACTGGTAAGGGACGTCCTCTTCCCTCTTCCACAGAGGTAGTTTGAGAAATACAATTTACAAGTTTATTTTGTTATAGATAGAGTGGGTATTTCTCTCTCTGACATTAGCTTGAGGAGTTTCTCAGTGCTAGGCCATCCCAGACTCTGCTTTCCCTACACACACACAAACTTTAGGTTCTCCCAAAGAGTAGAACCACACCCACCTCTGTTCCCACAGGGAATCATCACCTTCTGCAAATCTCTCTCCTCTGAAACCTCCACTCTGATCACAATGTATAACAGGCATGGGTTTTGTTTAGATCCACTGTTTGTTTTAGGCACTTTTTCTTGATAAATGCACATTTCCTTGGCCTCTGTCTCCTTTTGCTGAATTTACTATCTCCTTCTAATGTCTGCTTCTAATGTCTGCTTTGTATTTGTAGGACTTCTAAATGTTATCTCAACTAAATAGAAATGCCCACCAGATCCAAATTTTCTGCTTCTTACATGATATCCTCCATTTTTTCCATTTTACTTCAAGCAAGCTAAAATATTACCATCAGTGCTCTCTGTCCCCAACTCCCAACACTGACATACATTTACTGAGAATGATGTGGGACAAGCCCAGCGCTTGAAAATGCCAATAACCAGCAGATATAGCACATGATTACTGTGACTGACACAAGGTACTCAACAATTGTAACCAAGTCATATGTTTGTGCCTAGCTAACCTGTGGGTATAATGACTTGAACCATTTTCTCCAAGGTTTAGCTCAGTACTGTTACTAATGCTCTGAATTTGTCCTCTCCTCTCTCCCTGGACTCCTTCCCTAGCAAACAGTCTTTTTCTCTGTCTAAGCAGTCACAGCTGCTTGAGGGACTGGAATTTAAAATTCCACCCTCCAAGTAAACCCATGAAGAAAGAAGTATTATTCTCTAAAATCACCATTGTGTGACCATCCCCCTACCCCGAGAATAAAGGGATCCAAGCATTGAGCCTCTCTGGCTGCTACTCATGATGGAAGAACACAATACCACCTTTGAAGTGTTTTTGCAATTTTAATAGTAATAATAATAATAATAGTGTATTACCTGAATCTGACCTATAGCTCCAACTCTAACTTACAGGAAATACAGAGGACAGAGAGATATATCAAACTACATCATCCAGACACAACCAGTATATTCCAGACTATAGAAACACTACAGATCAAATAACTAGATTTTTCAATGTGAATAGAAAAGAAAAAAAGGATGGAACTTAGAAAAACCAATTCCAGTGTGTAGATCTTCTGCAAACTTAAATTCAGATGCCGAAATAGTTTGATATGTAGGAGATAATTGAAAAACTAAACACTACTTAGATTCAACTATATTAACATAGTGTTAATTAATTTAGATATAATAACAGAATTATCTTTAAAAGAAAATATCTTTTCATACATAGTTGCACAATAAAATACTTACTGATAAAAAGATACAATGGAAGGAAATTCACTTAGAAATAATCATGGAAAACATAATAATGGAGAGAGGAAGATGGGGTGAGTGGAAGATTAGCAAGGGCTTTGCTGATTGGAGCTAAGTAAAGGATAAGGGGTGTTTATCACGCCATTCTATCTACTTTGGTCCTTAGTCAAAATTTTTCAAAATGAAAAAATAAAAATAAGCACACACATTGCCTGCACCACAACTTACTAGCTATGTGACCTCGCCTTGAGAGGTGATGGAGATCACCTCTCAGAGCTTCAGTTTCCACAGCAAAGTACGCTGCTTATTAAATGTCCTGGGGAATGCTGCTGATCACATATATGGTATATAACATGTGAACACCGTTATATGTTACAGACTGTGATAGACAATTTGCTCCAGGAAAGTTAGCATGAACTGGTGACTTTAAATGAGCATCATTATTCCACAATACTGTGAAATTCCGGAAATTATGCAATCACTTAATCACAATCAAAAAAAAAAAAGAACCTCGGGGAAGGGAGGGAGGGAGGGGATGGTAGGGGGAAAACAATGGAGGGGGTAACAATGTTCAAGAGGAAGTGTACTCATTACCTCACTCATGTAACTGTAACCCTCTGTATAGTATCTTTACAATAAAAAAAAAAAAATGTCCTGGGGAGAATTCCCTGAGTTAAGATGTCTGAAGCATAAGTGTCAGGTGGGTTACATAAATGTACTAACACATACATGCATGCATACATATATGCGTACATGCATACATACATACCTATCATCTGTCTGCCAGTAACTTTTAAATCTATATCTTTTTAATATCTATTTTTATTATAGATACTGTACAGAGAGGCTACAGTTACATGAGCAAGGTAATGAGTCCATTTCTTATCGAGCATGGTTCAAATTATATTTTAAGCTCTAATTCCTTACCTGTAACACAAAGCTTATTTCCAAAAGCTAAGAAATTGTTTCCCAAAGCCAATTATTTTCAGCAGAAGGAACATTTGCCTACTCAAAAGCCATTTTCGCTTTCTCCTGTTAAGATCTATAATTTTGTTTCTAAGATTTCCTTGCCTTCCCATTTGTTTTATCAAGGATTGGTTGAGAAAGCTCTCCAAACCAGTTCTGGCTGCTGAGACATAAGCCTGCTAGCAGGTTCTAGCATAGGACTTTTCACTCTTTAAAAAGAAAGGAAAGGCAGAAGAGGAGGGAGGAGGATGGTGGAAGAAGGAAGAAGATGGAGGAAGGAAGAGGAGATGGAAGAGGAAGAAGAAGGAGGAGGAGGAGGAGGAGAGGAAGAAGGAAGAAGACGGAGGAAGGAAGAGGAAGAAGAAGGAGGAGGAGGAGAGGAAGAAGGAAGAAGATGGAGGAAGACGGAAGAGGAGATGAAGGCAGAGGAAGAGAAGGAAGGAGGAGGAGGAAGGAGGAGGAGGTGGAGGATATGATGAGGAGAAGGCAGAGGGAGGGGAGGAGGAGGGGGAGGGAGAAGAGAAACAGCAGCAGCAGCAGCAGCAGCATAACCTCTACACGTAATGTCTTGAATTACAGCAGCCTTATTGTGACTGTGAAAAGAAATAGCCTAGGAGGACCATACAAAGATACAAGGAACCTGGACTGCCGGTGACATTACTGAGTCACTAACTTGGCCATATATGGACTTCTTATTTCATATCATAATAAGCACCATTCTTGTTTTAGCTATTTTTGAAAAGTGTCCTACAAGAAACAGAATCACCAGGGAAGCAGGGAAATCTGCTGTGCATCATGAGGCCCTCATTCTGTTATTTCTCCATTAAAGGCAGACTTTGCACTGTGTGCCTCTGCCTTTTTTTATTTTCTGTTCATCTCCTACCAGCAAGCTCTCAAAGAGTGTATGATATAACTCTTACGAGTGCTGGCATGCACATGCACACACACACACACACACACACACACACACACACACACACACACACACGAAGTTTCACATTTGTACTCATATACAAGTTTAGAATCTTACCCTAATATTTCCCACGTAACCCTATCATGAATTGTTTCTTACCTGCACCACAATGATCTCCATTAGCCTCCATGTCTCCAGCCTCTCTCATTACATCTGCCCTTTCCAGGGTCATTCAAGATACCACGTAAAACACAAACCGGATCATTTAGTTCCCCCCTTAAACATCCCTGTTAGCTCATAATTAGCAACCAACCAAAGCTAAACTTCTACCATGAAATGAAGTTACCCTTCATTTGATCATAAGCTAACTTTTCTTCCACATCTCCCCCTTTCTTCTTCTTCCTCTCTTGCCTCTACCCAGGTGGCCCCAAGTTCCAGACATATGAGTTCCTGGTAATGTTCTGTGTATTGGTCTCATCTTGTTCCTGTCATTGCATTTTCCCTCTTCATCCCACCTAACCAGCTTAACAAACTCCTCATTATCCTTACCAACTTGAGCCTCCTCTTTCAGATAGAGTTGGTCATAATTCCTTTGCTTTCTTATAGCTTTGATGATAATTCCACATTAGCCTCTGTCACATCAAATGATGTGACAGATTAAAATAATTTAATTACCTTTAAATGTCCATTGCTGTTACTAAAATATTCCAGAGATAGATCTATACCCTTATTCCACACACACACACTATCTGGGACCAGATAAAAGGTTTTGACTGGTAGAAGAAAAAGAAAGAAGGAAGGTACTGGCATTTTTCCAGTTGCTAAGTCTAGAAACCTGGAAGTTATGAATTCCCAGAATAGAAAGGAATGTTATGGATCATTGGGAAAAACTCTTACTTTAAAGATAAATGAATTGACTCTTCTTTCATCCCCTAGACTCAATTTGTCACCAAATCTATATGTCATATCCTCTTTCAAAATGTCTACCATATTCCTTCCTTCCTCTCCATCTTCCATGCTTCATCCATATTCACTTACTTATGCTTGGATTGTTGGAGAGCTCTCAGAAAGGGTCCTCTCCCATTCTAAACCATACAACAGACAGAAGAGACTAGACATCTGTACCTTCAGCACAGCACCCCAACCACTCTCAAAAATGCTTCTACAATTCCCTACTTATTCCTTTAAGGCCAACTCTCAGGGTAGCCTTCTAGAACTGATCAGCTGGGCCTTCTTCCTAGTCCAACTCCTCTCCTCCATATTCCCAGACACCCTCAGCATACCTAAATATCATAGCACATCAGAAATATGGCTGCATTCATCCCTGCCCACAAGGGAATGGCAAAGCCCTTTCAATACTTATTAGAGCCTTCTTTGTAACCCTCTACCATGCCTAATGCCTTAGAGCCAACATCTGAAGCGATCACATATGCACTGGCATGATACCTGAGGACCTATAAAATGTACTTAATTTGGTAAAACATTCAGTTAAGACTCTGGGAGTTTCTACATGGTTTATAGCATGTGAATTGTTCCAAGTGGACTCAACTAACTGAATTTCCTTTTTTTTTTCTTTTTACTGGATTCACTGGAAGTTCAGACACCTTCTAAATCCACCATTACATGACAAAATATGTGACTAACACTATCCATAAAGTTGGTAGAATCGATTATTTTTTAACAGGAAGAAAACCTTACATCGTCCCTTCACATTGGCTGTGCCATCAGCTGAATGTGCTACATAAGTTTTCATAGAAATATGATTTGATCTGGGAACATCTGTAACCGTCTGGAACATATTTTTCCCAGGACTTTACTTCAAGCTTTCTATAGAGATCAGATGTTCCCCACAGAATCTGTGACATGTCTTAGGATTCTTGAATAAACATCAGTTATGCCTCTGTCATGAACGGTGTCAATCTGAATTGAAAATCTGCCAGCCTTCTTAACATCACCACCAGCAGACTTCTTAATTAATCTGTTGATCCTGTGGATAGACTTACATTAAAATCAGAGCGCATAAGCAGATCTTGCACTTAGTTTAGAAATTCACTTTAGTTTCCAAAGGTTTAAGATCTATTTCAGCAAATGACAACCTGAGCCAGAGTCTTATCTCATTACTTGCATTTGCTGGAGTGTTATTTGTCTCAGGATGACTGACACTGTCTTTTACCAATGGCCTTTAGTCCATTAATCATGTAAAATAAAAAATACTTCAGCACAACTTGTTCTCTCCACGTGTGCTTTTGATTGTAAATGGAAGAGTAGTAGTGTGATTAATAGTCCTTATTAAATGGGAAGTCTTCATCTCTTATACTAGTCTCTTTGACACAAATGTTCTGCAAATTACATCTGAAGTACACATTACAAAAAAGAATCTACTTAATTAATTTAAATGAAATTATCTCAGATATGCACAAAGATGTATGTGCAAGGATGTTCTTCTCCAAGTTGTTTAGAGCTTTCTAGAAATTTGGAAAGACTCGCACTATAAGGAGCAGTTAAATGATTTAAACTATCCCTACAAAAAAATACTGTGCTGTTATTAAAATTAATGTACTGGAAGTATTTTTGCTTTCCTGAAAGGATCATTCACCATTACTGGGGGGGTTTTTTTGTTTGTTTTGGTTTGGGTTTTTTGTCAGTCATGGGCGCTGTCCCTCAGCTCTTCAACTCAAGGCAAACTCTCTACCACTTAAGCTACAGTGCCACTTCCACTTTTGTGGTGGTTAATTGGAGATAAAAGTCTCACAGACTTTCCTGCCCAGGCTAGCTTTGAACCATGATCCCCAGATCACAGCCTCCTGAGCAGCTAGGATTACAGGCATGAGCCACCAGCACCCAGCAGTTCATCATTATTGCTGAGTGAGGAAAAAAGGAAATTTTAAAAACAGTACACAATATAATAGATTTTACTATCTTTTCAGTCATAAATAGCAATGCCACATAGAAACAAGTCTGAAAGAATGCACACCCAATGGTAAAGTTGGTTATCTCTGCATGGTGGAATTATGAGTAAATTTCACCTTTTAGCTCCTTTCTAGATCCCCACCAAGCTGTGATCTACGAATGCCCAAGTCAGTAAGAAGCAGCCTGAGGTCTGAGCAGAGAACAAAGGGGACTCACAGGTTAACTGACTCTCTGAGGCAGAGGCTCTGGGTGGAAATGTGTATGTCTATATACCTTCTATAGCTTCCAGCTAATAGTGACACATGCTCAGGGACCACTCTTCGAGTAGTACTGTCTAAGTCTTCTCCTGGATCCTATGGCTATTTGTCATTATTGGTAGTGGTGGTAGTGTTCTGTTTTCTCCCCTAGAATACAGAGTAGGTCCTGGCCCAAGCCTAAAGCCTTCCAGATAGCAAGTATCGAATGCATATTTGTTGGAAATTTTAACAGAAAAATCTCAAGCATAGAAGAAAGAAGCTGAGAAAGATATACGGCATTCACTGCTCACTTCCCAGCTGGTTTAAGAACACACTTCCACTGTTTCATCCACATGTGGGCCTGACTCCTTGGGGTAGGCATGGGAATCTGCATACTTACAAGTTCTCTAAGTAGTTCTGCTCATCAGTGTGTGAGACCCTACAATCAGAGGAAGAGGAGGATTCTTCTGAGTAGTCAGAGAAGGCTTTGCATTGAGGCAATGAAGTCCTTGAGAAAATGTGACATGGTTTTCTAATAAGGACACTGCACCCCCATTAATACTTGAATGTGAATTAACGCTTCCAATAAGAATAGGAAAAGAGCGAACCTGGATGCAAGGTTGATATGCTTAGGTAAAGGAAGTCTTTCAAAGGTCCACAGAAGCTGGGAATCAACCCAAGGAATGGAAACCCTTCTCTCAGAGAGCTGAGAAAGGGACTCCTCCATGCATCCTGCCCAGGGGCCTACATGCTTTAGCTAACACAACCCTAAGGAAAAGATATATTTTTAAAAAGCAAAGAAGAAGAAGAAGAGGAAGAGGACGAAGACAAAGAACAACAACTATTACTACTACTACTACTACTGATGGCTCCTACAGTTGCAAGTTGGAGGCCAAGAGGGAACTGTCTGGTGGCCTCCCCTTCCCACGTGCTACTGTTCCCAGCTGGATCTGACAGGCTCCCAGTGTGCAGGCTTCTTATAAAAGGCATTTGGAGAGGCCACAACACTTCCTCCTCTCACTCCACTGTGAGGCCCTCCATTAAGCCGGAACAAATTCTTATGACAAGTTACAAACCGCAGGCAAAAATAATGAAAACACTGACACCACTCACACTGGGAGAAGACTTGGAAGCTGTCCTCTCAAAAAGTCCTCCTATTCACCCAGCTGCCCTGGTGGTTCCCAGGGCTGGGCACCACAGAAAGAGGCAAAAGGTAGAGTTACCACTGTAGCCCTGGTTCAAAATCCTGCCAGATGGTTCCACATCTCCAACCCATTCTTTTATAGAATTGTTGTTTGTTTGTTTTAATCAGGTTAAGACAGAGGATGGAGGATTCGATTTAGAGACCAAAGTCCCACATAGGATACCCCAGTTTATAAAAATAAATAAATTGAATGATTTAGAACATGTTACTTCATTTTTCAGAGTCCCAGTATCTGGGGGGCAGGGGAAGGAGGGTGTATGCACATGCAAAGATACACTAGTACCTACAAAGCTGTGACCTGAATATATCCAGTGAGGGTAACACTCAGCCCTCCAGCCAGATAACTCCCCACAGATGTTGATGGTGGCTCTTAGCTAGAAATCAGGTATTAGGAGCATGGATCTAATCAAAGGAAAAGGATAGATGGTTCCATATCACTTCCTGTGGTATCACTGGGAGCAGTCCATCCATCCACCTAGATAAGAGTAGGGAGTGATTTTCCAGCACATCCTGTTCCCAGTGGCAGAATATCTCAGGCCTGGCTCCTAAGCCCAAGTGAGACACCCTCGAGGGACCCCAGAACAAGTGGAGAATCCTAAGGGAGCTCCAAGGTCCCAGAGGTAAGCCAAGGATGGATTGTGTGCCTCCAGAGTTGGGTCATTAGGGTTAGTGAGCTTTCCCTTCTGTGTGGGGATGTGCACTGGGAAATGAAAGACAACTCTCTGCCATTGCCACAGAGCCAGTGTCAGGTTCAAACTGGCTGGCATTCAGGAAACAAGCCATCTACTACCAAAAGGGTTTAGGAATGCAGGGAGGCTCCTGTTTCTTTGTTGCTGCAGTTGTTTTTCTCAACATGAAATGTGGCGCTAAGAAATCTTTAGCATTTAGGTCTCCCTGGCAGGTTGAGCCTGAAAGGGTGCAACATAGCTATACCTGAAAGCATCTTTAGGACTATCAAAGAAGGTTCACTTTCCAAAAAGTTCTCAGATTGTTTGGGGTTTGGTTTGTTGTTGTTGTTGTTGTTGTTGTTGTTGTTGTCTTAATGCCTGTCTGGGGCTTGAGCTCTGCCTTGGCACTTTTCCTAAGCTTTCATACTCAAGGCTAGCACTTTACCATTTGAGCCACCGCTCCACTTCCAGTTTTTTGGGTAGTTAACTGGAGATAGGAGTCTCACAGGCTTTCTTGCCCAAGCTGGCTTTGAACCACAATCCTCAGATCTCAGCCTTCTGGGTAGCTAGGATTACAGGCATGAACCACAGCTCCTGGCCTCAAATTCTGAGGATCTGACACAATCTTATGCAAACAGTAAATAGAGGCAATCTACTCCTGATACTAGATCTCTCCTCCTACATTTAGTCCCTTCCATATAGAAAGAGAATGCTATTATTTGAATACTATCTGCAGGCAAATCCAATTGAAAAAAACACTCAAAAATCTGTCTAATCTTCCTTTATCCATCAATTACAATTACCATCAAATATATGTTTCTATATTGTTCCCAAACTGTTTGCTGAAGACTGTGATCATATCTTCCTTATCATTGTATTCCCTAATAAAACAATAAAGATTATCAATAGTGGTAGTTGTACTGAATTTGTGTTCAGTATTAACTATAATAATGCTAAATAACAAATGGCCAAGGCTAAGAGGCTTAATATAATGTGATTTTGTTTTGTGTCACCTAAAGACTGCAAGCACATGGGGCTTGGGGGGACATTTAAGATCCAGATTAGAACATACCTGTAGATAGAGATGAGAGAAAAAGGAGGAAGAGGAGAGAGAGAAGCAAAGGGAAGAAGAGCAGGAGGGAAGGAGGAGGGAGGGAGTGGATACCCAGAAGGCACAGCAGTGCTCTGGATATGACAGAATATCACCAGAGGCTGAAAAGCACAATTCCCAGTCTGCTTTCCAGGAAAGATCTGAAATCTTCAAAAGGGCCAGTTTTCCTTTCCAGAACTGCCAAGTGCTTTCCAGAAAAGCACCTATAATCCAATCCAAAAACCCTTCCTTAGAGCATTGAAAACATGAATAATTAGGAAATCAAGGAGTGAATTAGCATCCACCTTTAAATATGAAAGCCTTGAAACTACAGAGACCAAGAAAATACAGAGACCTTGAAAATACAGAGACCATGACATCCTTCTAACATCCTTCTTCATAATACACTATACAAAGATACAGAAAGAAGCTTAGAAGAATTGAAGTCAGCCAGATGCTACTGGCTTACACCCATAATCCTCACTTCTCAGGAGGCTGAGGTCTTAGGTCCAGCAGAAAAGTGTAAGACTAAAAGCCAGAAGTAGAGGTGTGGCTCAGATAGAAGAGCACCAGCCTTGAGCAAAAAAAAAAAAAAAAAAAAGTGAAAGCACAAGGCCATAAGTTCAAGTCTCAGTACCAGCACGAAAAGAGTTAAAGTCAAACTTTTTTTCAAGAACACAAAAGAATTTTACAAGATAGATAAAGAAATGGACATGAACCTTGAAAGATACCAATACAGATGCCAACTGCTAGGCAATTAAAAAAAGTAGATAACCTAAAATCATTTGTTAGTCTACACTTGCCTTAATTTAGTTGGAACAACTTGAAATGACACCAGAACCTCCTTAAAAAGTCATCTGCAATTTAATTTCACCGATTCAGATTGGTTTTCCCATTTCCATTCAATTAGGACAGATGAAAGAGCGTTTGCTGCACGTAGAGGATTTCCCCATCAAACAGCTTCTCCAGTTGAGTTTGTGAAGACACAAAGAGGAACGTTTGATCAAATGCTTAACCATTAACTGTGTGCGAGCAAAGCCATTAAACGAATGAAACTCCTGTGAATTAAAGTGATTTTCAGAAAATGAAAACAAAATTAAACCCAAGAATAAACTATCTTTTTTAAAAATCACATTAGGCAAGTAAAAACATAATTTTTTTCACTAGAGCTATAAAAAAAATTAACTGAAAAGGGAAATAAATGCCTTTGTGTTTCAAACAGTTCCATTTATTAGGATAATAGGTACCTATAAAGGAACCCAAGTTCTAAAAAGGACTGTACTTGGTACTCAGGAGGATGCTTTGTGATGTGAAAGGCAGCTTTTTCTCTACTCAGAGGCTGCTTGCAGTGGAGCCAGAAAGAAAGGACACAATCACATGTACAACACAGGTTATTGATTGGCATTCATCCTCCTCCTCCGCCTTCCCTCCCCGGTATTACCTTGAGCTTGTTGCTTCTATGTAGCCCTGCCTCTCATAGGGGCTGGTCCATAAACTATTCTAGTCTCAGCAGTCTTGGGTCTGTGGATTGAGTTGTACCACGCTACAAAGCCTGCAGCAAGTATTTACTAGGCCCAGATCTGATTTTATTAGCCAAGGAAGTACCTGCTATAGAAAATAGGTTTAGATTGCAAAAACTGTTAAGTTTAAAAGTCCCAATCTGTTCTCCAAGTGGTGACTCAAGAATCTAAGTTCTTTCTATCTTCTAGCCCATTGAATAGAAGGGAAGAAAAAAGAGTTTATTGAAAATGTTCAATAAGGGGCTGGGAAGGTATCTCAGTGGTAAAGTGCTTGCCTTGCATGCATGAGGCCCTGGATTTGGTTCCTCAGCACCACATAGGCAGAAAAAGCCAAAAGGCACTGTGGCATAAGTGGTAGAGCACTAGCCTTGAGCTGAAGAGCTGAGGGACAGTGCCCAAGCCCAGAGTTCAGGCCCCATGACCAACAAGAAAATTTTTTTAAAAAGAGAAAATATGCAATAAGTGTGTTGCATACCATGCACTCCTTCATTTCTACATACTCTCTAGTTGCCAGAATGCTATGGTATGGTTCATCTAAATGCTGAGAGAGCTGGGGAAACAGCTTTGCTATGTGCCCAGAAAGGAGAGAATTACATACTGGTGAAGTATAGCTGTTTCTACCACCCTGGGCCCTCCCACCCATTCAGACAACACTTGCTCATCTATTTCACACGTCAGATGCTCTGACAAAGACAAGTAAATGGTGAACAACCCATCATCCTGAGTAACGCTGGGAGAGAAGAATGGAACATCAGTAATTAGGATGGAATGTGATAAGTGTTCAAGCAGAGTCATTCACTGAGTACTGGAGGAACCCAGAAAAGAAGCAGACAAGGAAACTGCAGGTACATGAGCAGCGAGTCTTGAAGGGAGGTGGGGAAAGCAAACACAGTTAATGTCTTGCCATCACTTTCCACCTACTAGGCACTATATTAAATTTTATGACTGTATTCAATCACTTAAGCATCACAACAACGGATTATATCCAAAAGTATTATATCTATTTGTTCAGGGTCTCTACTGGTGGTAGAGACAAGATTTGACCCAGGTGATCTATCTCTTAAAGCAACTCTCTCCACCCCTGCCCTGCACTGAGGAGTGAGGACAGAGGCCTCTCAGCCGTATAGCCACTGTGCAGGCATGGGTTCCACAGTAGCCACAAGAGAGTGGACACCGATCAAGATACATTGTACTCATAAATTGATACGTTGAATTGAAACCCCTTATACAACTACTTAAAGAAAAACTTTTTAATAAAATAAGAAAGGAGGGCATGGAGATGTCTGCGAGAGCATGTCTTGATTACCTCACTCTGCCCTTACTGCCTGTGCCATGTCACTTTGGGGATCAGAAATGAGCCAGCCTAGAGCCAGGCCACCATTGCAATGCTGGGTGGCTGTCAAGGTATTAGAGCATTGGATCAAATTAGAGCAAGGACCCTTAACCTAAACAGCTAGCAGTTGGTTCAACTAAGCCAGGGCCAATAGCCAAGGGAATATCAAAAGAGGATAATGTATAAAAAGTGTATTAAAATCATATTAGGATCAATATATACCAAGTAGACACTCGGCCAGAAACTGAAGATAGGAGAGTCTGTCCATCTCCCTGTGTGCAGGTGATCCCAGTGCTATCTGGGCATTGGTATATGCTACATGCTAAATGTCATTGTTCCAAGGTGGTGGGCCATACCTGATTTCCTGGGAAGTGTATCATCCAGGGACTAACCACAGCATCAGGCTACCTATGCCCCGGACTCCACTCTGACCATGTGCACTGGCCTGCTTTGTGCTCACCCATACCCTCCAGTGAAGTGGGCCCTGTGACTCATCATGGTCAGGGAAATGTTTGTAGAAATGATCTCTGAGCCCCCAGCATAGAAATCTGACCTCTAGTCTTTCACCTTGACAACCCGGGAAAGCCCTGTTCAGATGGCAACCTAACAAGACAGGAAAAATGTTGCCCAGGAAGTGGCGCTGTGGTCGCCTTGAATTGAAGAGCTGCAGCACAGTGCACAGGCCCAGAGTTTAAGCCCCACAACAGCCAAAAAGAAAAAAGAAAGAAAAATGTTGTCCAAAGAATTGCCTAGCCCACATAAGACTTCATGAGGGAAAAAGCAAGACCTTTCTGCCTTCCCTGCAACTTGCAGGTTTACTTATGAATTCATCACAACATGATGAGCATCAATCATAGATTATCTTTCAAGTCTTTGCCCATATCACTAGTTTTCACTTTTGTTTCAACCCTGGAATTCATGTCAACTTCACTTCATTATTCAGCCAAGACGAAATCTGCTGCGTCTAATCTAGTCATGTGCACATATGGTTGATTTCTTAGGCTCTTGATGAGTGTTCACATTTTTAAACAAAGCTATACACAAAAATCCTTGACCACCACTTTGGATGTCATTGTCTAAATTTCTGTCATAATAGCCACAGAGCCTGAGCAATTTCCTAACACTTCCTCCTGCTCTAAGTGGAAATCTAACAGGATGAACTTTCCAGTAATGAGGCTTGACAGCCTCGCCACCACCAGGCGAAGCAGTCAGCTAGGAGAAAGGTGGCTAACTTCCTCACCAAAGTGTTGATTAGGCTGTGTGCAACTGGCCTGCTCATGGAGAGTTCGTCTCCGTCATGATCTGAACACATTGTAAGACTTTTGTGGCCCTCCTTGCCCAAACATGCAAATACACACACACACACACACACACACACACACACACACACACACACACATCTTTGAGGACTATTACCAAATACAACACCTAGCATTTCTAAAAAGAAACTATGTCCAGTCCAGTGCAAGAATGTCCAGGTGGGAAGTGGCGCTGTAGCTCAAGTGGTAGAGCGCTTGCCTTGAGCTGAAGAGCTGAGGGACAGCGCCCAGGCCCAGAGTTCAAGCCCCACGACCGACAAAAAAAAAAAAAGAATGTCCAGGTGTTGCAAGAAAGGTAAATGCACTAGGCACCAGTAGCTCACCCTTGTAATCCTAGCTACTCAAGAAGCTGAGACCTGAGGATCTAAGTTGGAAGCCAGCCCAGGCAAGAAAGTACTTAAGACTCTTATCTCCAATTAACCACCAAGCTGGGAATAGAGCTATGGCTCAAGTGGTAAAGTGCTAGCCTTGAGCAGAAAAGCTCAGGGACAGCACCCAGACCCTGTTTTCAAAACCCCAGGACTGGCACAAAAAGACATTCCACTGAGCTCAAAGTGAAACATAAGTTCAGAGAGAACCAGATGAAAAGCAAGCGCAGGAAATAGATGACTGTCTCAAGACATGAAGACATGAAGTAGCCAGCCTCCAGTGAATCATGTCTGTAATCCTAGCTACTCAGGAAGCTGAAATGTGAGAGTCATGGTTCAAAGCCAGCCTGGACAGGAAAGGCCATGACACTCTTATCTCCAAAAAAGCTGGAAGTGAAGCTGTGGGTCAAGTGGTAGAATGCTAGCCCTGAGCAAAAAGAACTCAGAGATAACACCCAGGCGCTGCATTCAAGCCTAAGGACGAAAGGAAGGAAAGAAAGAAAGAAAGAAAAGAAAGAAAGAAAGAAAGAAAGAAAGAAAGAAAGAAAGAAAGAAAGAAAGAAAGAAAGAAAGAAAGAAAGAAAGAAAGAAAGAAAGAAAGAAAGAAGAAAGAAAGAGAGAGAGAGAGAGAGAGAGAGAAAGAAAGGAAGGAAGGAAGGAAGGAAGGAAGAAAGAAAGAAAGAAGGGAAGGAAGGGAGGGAGGGAGGGAAGGAAGGAAGGAAGGAAGGAAGGAGAGAGAGGAGGCATGGAGTTTAAGGAATAACATGACTTAAAATGATAATATTTATCACTTGACTAATCGCATTTCATTCTTTAGGACTCAACAAACAAACCCCAAGTACAGATGACTAGTTTTATCCAAGTTAGGTGTTTTCTTCTAATTGTTTTATTATCTTTAAGTGATTATACAAAGGAATTGCCATTTAACAAAACATCAAAACTGTCCAACTGAAGGATGATCTTTCTCAAGGTAATCCTGAAATCCAATGGCCACAAGATCTTTTAACAATTAAGTCATGGTCTTAGCCTTTTTGGGGGCTGCCAAGCATATTAGTTCTTTATTCAGAAAATCAGGGAAAAAAGAAAGAAAAGAAAATCGGAACTGCCACCATATCAAAAGAAAAAATATATGTTTATACTGCTTACCCTTTAGGGAAGGTTAGATGAAGAACAACAACACAGTTATTAAAAACATACTATATTCAGACAACTTGGATTTCAATTTGGCCACATCATTGTGACATAGTTTTACTCACAGTTCTTCTGACATCAAATGTGCAGAGTTTTCCATACCAACAAGAAATTCCACTCTGCAGATACCAAGTATCCTATAATTCAGTTACATTTTGATAAGATCTATGGGGTGTTAGCAAGAGATCCCATAATTGTAAAAGCCTCAGTCCCACATGACTGGTCCCAGTTCAGACACTAATCACAAGTCCCAGCTGACATGCCAGCTATGAACAGGGAGTACCTCTGACTCATGCTCAGGTATCTTAATTTGTTGGAGTGGTTTGAGAGGCCAAACAGAAGAGATACATTGAGCAATGAATGCAGGAAGAGAGTTCATCCCCTCTTCTAGGTATGCTAACTTCCTACCCTGTTGATGGATTCACCAATCCAAAAGCTCTCCAACCCGGTAATTTAGACGTTTTATAGATGTCCCATTACATTGCCATGATTGATTAAAATCATTGGCCATTGATAATTAACTGAATCCCATTGGTGATCTTATTACCAAATAACTGGTAAAATTGCTTGTCCTTTAAAACACCTCTCTACTTCAGTCTAGTTGAGGTTTTTTATTACCACTGTTGGTTGGAATATAAGGAATGCATGAGGTTCTTCTAGCTAAGATTTGCAAATTTCTCTCTACTTCTTTCTTTCAAGAAGAAGTTGTTCCAACCTGTGATTGGAAATCTCACTTGAAGATGTAATATAGCTATTTTAGGCAATTAGAATGAAGTCAAAAAGCAGTTTCTCATTTCTCTTCATATCTTGTTGCAGAGCCTGACTCATCCTTGTGGTCTCAGAATTCATTTATTGACATAATTAATCTAAATGAAAAGAAAGACTTTACACTCACATCCATTAACCCCTCATAGGAAAATCCATAAGGCTGAACATCTTAAGAGTAGCACCACAAGATGTGAAAGACCCTCCCAATGAGAAGACTGTAAGTTACTCTACCTGCCATTTAGGCAAATCTCCATACTAGCCTTCACTTGTCTCTGCAAAATGTTCTCCTTTTGCACAACAGAGATGCAATACTGCCTACCTCATACATTATTGTGAGGATTGAGTGAGAAAATACACCTCAGGCACAAAATCTTACATTTTGTTTTGTTTTGTTTTGGTCATGGGGCTTGAATGCAGGGCCTGAGTGCTGCCCTGCAGCTTTTCTGTTCAAGGCTAGTGCTCTACCTCTCTGAGCCACAGCTCCACTTTGGGTTTTCTGGTGGTTAATTGGAGATAAGAGTCTCACAGACTCTCTTGCATGGGCTGGCTTTGAACTGTGATCCTCAGATCTCAACTTCCTGAGTAGCTAAGATTACATGTGTGAGCCACCAGGGCTTCATTATCAAAGCTAGGCAAGAATAAAGATCCTTTGTGCTAAAGGTATTACCCAAGGTAATTACTGGCTCACAGCCAGTCAACAAACCAGATGAAAAGATCACACTTCAAACCCCTATCATGGCAAGTTCAATAACAATTACTAGTCATTTCATTACTAATCCCTTTCCGGAACCTCTGACTCTTTGTTTCCCAGATTTCCACCCTGGGCACCCTGAACACTCATTTTTTTTCTAAGTGATATTAAAAGCATTAAAAACTAAATAGGGCTGGAGATAAGTTGATACAATGCTAATTGCACATAGATATTTTATAATAATTTTGCAAAATCATAAATTCTTGGGATATGGTCTTCTTAAAAGTGAGAAGCATGCATGAGAGAATCTAATTTGAAGCCTATAATCCTAGCTACATGGGAAACATATATAGGAGGATCATTGTTCAAGGAAGGCCTGGGCAAAAAAAAAAACAAAAACCAAGACCCTATCTGAAAAATAAAGCAAAAGGGCTAAAGATGCAGCTCAAGTGGTAAAATGACTGCCTAGCAAGTATTAGATTGTGAGCTCAAATCCCAGTACCAATGGGAAAAAAGCCTAATTCAAAGACACAGAATACAACATTGACACCAAGACTGAAAGGATCTAAATCAATCTCTCTTGCTCTCTTGTTCTCTTGCTCTCTTGCTTTGTCACTCTCTTGCTCTTTCTCATTCTCATTTTCTCTCTCTCTTCCCCTTTTCAAAATTTTCCCCCTCGCTTTATATTTTCAGTGAAATAAAGCGGATATAATTGTCTCCCATTCAGGAAGGTCAATGAACCAATCATAAGCAGACAATCTTCCCTTCCAGAAACTTCACACTTGCCATCAAGTCACAGAACAAAGGCAGGAAGCTCCATCCTTTGATTCACTGGGCAAGGATTTTGCCCACACCTTCTCCACTGTCTGACTTCTCACCAAAGGAACATTTGCAAGATGAAAGATTTATATTCTGTGAAATATTTCACTTGTCATCAGCTAAGGACTCCAGGTTCCCTGGCAGTGCTGGTCAGTTCCGGGAAGGTTCCCTGAGCAGCCTTCCTCATAGGCAAGGCCACACTGCTCCCAAGTGGTTTTGTGGAGAAGCAGAAAGCCAGAAATAACTGAGCCGGGAATGCACTCCAGACCTATGGGGGTAGCCTCACACTCTAACTCCCTCTCTGCAGAGCCAGCCTCTGGCCCTTCCTCTCAGCCATCATGCCAGAGAGCTCAGCTCTCACAATTCCATGTTGCTTCTAGAAAGCAGCCCTTTTAAATAGACCTAAATTCTGCAAGGCTGGTCTTATAAAACAAACTACTGCATCCAGTGTGGGCATCATTGTAGTAAGAGGCTAAAAATCCAAATGTCAGGTGACCTTTCTTACTCTTTTTTTTTTTAATAAAAGCCAAAAAGCAAGCAAAAGGAAAATGAAGACAAAAAAACAGGCTGTGAATAATTATTAGGGCCTGTTACATAGAATTATTTACACACCAAAAACATTTCCTTACTCCTGAATCTACTTCTAGTCATTTACAAAGGTAAAGTAGGCTTCATAAGAAAAACCTATTGTCAGCCCATCCTTTGGTGAACAATTAAAAATACCATCTATCTTTATAATTAGTATTCTTGCAGCATTGATTGTCACTGCATCCCAAAAGGATGGACAGTTATTCCTAGCTCAATGATTAATGTGCTCAGAGTTTAAAGTCATCCCTCTTTATTAACTCTTATTTGACGAGAAAAGCCAAGTTGGGTACAGGCCTGAGTAACAAAGCAACTAAACTCTCTCCCCAGAAAAAAAAAAATCTCTGAGCTTTAACACAGCTCTATCACCTGGAGAAACCAGAATATACCCAAAGCACAGACCCCAGTCCAGATGAATTAAATTAGCAGTTCTATGATAGATACAGGAACCAGTGGGCTTTGAAGTTCAACAGGCATTTGAGAGCCACTGATACCAGATTCTCTATTCTAACTGCATATTAGAATCATCTAGAAAAATTTCTAAACACCACTCACTCCAAGCCAATGGAAACAGAATCTCTGGGTATGGTAGGTACTGAACTGTTTTGTTAAATTCCCAGAAGCTTCTGATGGGCAAAATGTTCAAAATGAAGTTAAATTACTTGGTTAAATTACTTGGTTTTATTACAAAATGTGTTCACAGTAAAAGGAAAGAATGAAAACATACAGAGAATAAAGGAAGTTTATATATATATATATATATATATATATATATACACACACACATGTAAGTATATGTATATATATATATAAATGCTTTAGACATAAAAAAAACAAATCCTACCTACTAGAAAAAAACCATATCTAATTAAATCATTATTTCAGCTAGGGAGAAGATGGGGGAACATTAAGGATACTGTATATGAAGGAAAGTGGACTCTTAGTTCTTTAATTTAATGTTCCCATCACCTTCTTCCTGCTCTTGCTGCAGTTCTGGGGGTTAAAAGGGAGATTATGCTCCAGAGGCTTGGCCCTGCCCATGTGTGGGCACACGTATGTATATTCCCTCCCTCCCTCCCACCCTCCCTCCCCCACCTCTACACTGGAGGAGGTTTGGGAGCTCCTGCCATTCTTTTCATCACCAGGAAGCTCTTTAAGTATTATATTTTGTGGGGACCTAAATTAGAAACATTTTATTCATTAAATGAGATTTATGAAGTAACAATTACCTCATTTGCCCATTTTTTAAATTAATCAGAGATTTATATAGCTCCCAATCAGAGGTGTTGATCAGTACAAAACAGCCCAGTCCTAGCACCAAGATGCAATAATGCCATCCTAGAGCAAAGAGAAGTGACACTTATTGAACCTGTACAATTTATCTTAAGTAGACTGGATTTTTTTTGAAACACTAAAATATGGGAAACAAATCACTAGCAGTGAAAGCTTAGGAATATTTGAGGGAGGAAAGGAAACAAGCCAAATGATAAATATCCTTAGGGGAATAGGTTAAAAGGGAAAGGGTTAGAGAATGAGGGCATGGTTCCACTCCAATTCTGTACTGGTCTGGAATTTTATGCTGCCAATAATTACACACAAACCCTTGGGCAAATCAAGCTATCATCTCTGAACTATCACTTCCCGTTTATAAAATGAGGGTAGTTGGGCTAAAGTAAGGTTTGTCTACTGGGTCCTACTGATATTTTGGTCAGGATAGTTCTTCATTGTGGAACTGTCCCATTCCACTCACTTAGCAGCATCTCTGACATCCACTCCTTAATGCCTGTCCCAGGGTCCTCTACTTGTGACAACCAAACACATCTCTAGACATTGCCAACTGCCCTCCAAAGGGTGAAATTGCCCTAGGTGAACACTACAATTCTTGAATAATTTTTTAAGGTATCTTAATTTTTGACTGTTGTCAAATTCTTTCTTTTTCTTTTTTTAAATATATATTTTTATAAAGATGCTGTACAGAGGAATTACAGTTACATGAGCAAGGTAATGAGTCCATTTCCTATCGAGCATTGTTACTCCCTCCTTTGTTTTTCCAAAAGAAGTAGCACAGATGAGTTCGATATACCTAGGAACTTATACATAAAAGGCCAAAAGCGAGAATGTGTAGAAATACTCTGTAAAGCAGATGTTCTCAATCTTGGATGCATTTTCAACTCAATTTGAGGAACTTTTCAAAGTCCCAAGGTCAAGGTAAAACTCTGACCCATGAAATGAGAACTTCAGGGATTGCACTGAGTTTTCTCAGTGTGACTCCAGTGTGATGAAGTCTGAGCATGACTGCAAGAGAGCTCAGTGTGAGAAGGAAATTAACAGTAGGTCTATTCATCAGTTCTCAGGATTCTGTTAATACTTCATTTTGATCAATAAGAAAACCCCAAATCCCATCTGTGCTAGCATTCTGCAAAGCACTAGGAAACAGGGTGTCTTTAATCAGGCCAGTCTCAAGCTTTTGTTTTATATGAAGTTTGCACACAATTTCAGGAGAAGCACGTGGATACCCAAATAAAGTTAAAAAAATAATAAAAGTCAAGCATCTGGGAGAGGGAAAGGTGCCACCACCTCTCCACATAGTCCTCGCTTCTTCAGCAGGCCAGCCAGAGTCTCCAAATCATGACTGTCAGTTGTATTAATCCTACCCAAGAAGAAATTAACTGCTCCAGTTTACCAAGTAAATGACAAATACATCAAATGAAAACGTATGTACTCTTTGAGGGAGACAATAATCAACTCTCTGGACTCATTTCTGAGTGTATCCGTCTATATGACCAGGCTAGGAAGAGACTTAGAACCCCACTCAATGAGACAGAGCAACTGCTAAGGTGATTTACCATGAACATGACGTACATGGTTCAAAGGGGCCACTATAAAATGATTAGAGAATTCTTAACTATGCATTTGGGATTCTGTGATGCTAAACTTGGTGATTCTTTGTAAAGTACTCACATGCACAAGAACAAAGCAGGTGATCTTGCTTACTGAAACTTCTGTATGCTATTGCAAACAGAAACGATGGCGCGTACTTGGGACCAGGCCCTATGCCAAGCATTTTACATACTTTATTTCATTTGAGCCTCAGGAGAGCCTAATTTGATTGTTGTTCTTATCATCCCTGTTTAATCACTAAGGCTTTAATGAAGTTACTTGACTTGCCCAAGGAATGACTATTAAAATCCAGGCAGTCTGACAGTGGAGCCTAAGTTACATTAGGCAGTATAGCCTCATCAGACGTCTGTTCGTTGGTGAGATCATGAAACTTTACGTAGAGTTCTTTCAATCAAGAATTCCAAAACATTCTAAAAGTATTATAACACATAGTCTTGTGCCTACAACTGATCCAAATGGAGGAACTATCTGCCAGTGTTCTCAAAGGTGGCTTCAGATGTCTAAGTGAGAATCACCTAAGGAGGCTTGTTTATATGCAGGTTCCTGGAGCTCATATCACTCCTCTAGAATTTGGGGTGCAAAAAGCAGCTAGGGTAAGAATCTGCATTGTGAACAAGCTTCTTGGTTAAGTTTTTTTTTCCTATTAAGACTTGAAGACTGTTGCCTTAGAATTGGCACACCTTCACATTGACCAAGTTCTGAGCCAGCAAAATTTAAAGAAAGAAGATTGCCTCTCCAGAACTACAACACAGAAAAACTACAAAATTCAACTTGAAAAGGACAGAAAATTCCCAGGAAGGGAGTTTCCTTAAAGATCCCTAGACATATTTTAACATTTTAGTTCTAAACCCACTTACCTGAATATATCATACTTTGCACCAAGTATCGGCCTTCCTCTTGAGACCAAAAATATGCTTCGTTAATATCACCTAAGCTGTTACTCAAAACTTTCAACACAAGGTGCACATACACACACACACACACACACACACACACACACACACACCCTTATTCAAATTTGAGTGTAACCAGAAAATGAAATTGCTCTCAAATAACCATTATGACTTTTCTTATATGCTCACATTACAATCAAATTCAGAGTGAGAACTCTCAGTAGAGATAGAAATTACAGACCATGCATTCCTCTGTTAGATCTGAGCCCTCGAGGGCTGGCAGGCTTCTTACTCCTCTCTATATGTCTAGTTTTGAGCACATAGTAGGCAATTAATCCTGTTTTGCACTAAGAAAAAAAAGAAGAACTGAAGCTTTGAAGGAATTAGCTAGCAAATCACTTCCCCAATAAGAAGGAGCCTTGCAGCTCAGCTCCTCTCTTCCCTTCCCAGCCTTTGAATAGCACTGCTCTCAGAATATAAGGAATAGAAGGGCTTTCTTTAACTGCCTGACTTCTCTCCATAATACTTGTTCAGATGTTAAAGCATACATATACAATCCAAAATGAACCTCCAAATGAAAACCAGAACAACACATACTAAGGAAAGAAAAGAAAGAGAAGACAGGCTGTGGTTAAAAAGAAAAAATAGGACAATAACAGCATACAACACACCAGAGACTGGAAAAATATCAAATTTTCATTTTGGGCAAAGATTGTGTAGAGTTTCGTTCATGCTGCTATCCATAGGTTTCATATTCTTCCTTACATTAAAACATATTTATTCTATTGTTTTGTTCCCTCTGGTATGCACATGTGCACACACACACACACACACACACACACACACACACACACACACACACACATGCATACACCTACACACACTCTTAATTCCTGGGAATGCATGTGATTTCCAAACTGCCGCAGAATGCTGGGGAAGATACTACTCCAACAGCATTAGAGAGCCCACTGTGTGGGGTTGTTTCCCACTGCTGGAACAGTTCTGAGTTGATGTGTTCAGACTTACAAATAGTCACACCCAATCATAACATCAGGATCCTAAGGAGACTCTACAATCATCTGCTGCCAAATCCTTCACTGTATAGACAAGAAAATCAAGCTCAAAGTGCAACTGCATCCAACTTTTTAGCAGATGGTGAGTCAGTGCCGAGTTCCCAGTCCATTTGTTGTACCACAGTGGGACCGTTATTTTGTACTTAATAAAGAGCTAGCTGGCAATTCAATAAGAAAATTTATCCGGAGTGCTCTTGATCATGATTACAAGATCTAAATTCCATTTTGATCAATAACTACCAATTTATGTTACAATTCCTGATATTTCTGGTCTCCAATAATTAATGTCATTAAAAATGAATAACAGCTCTTCTTTTTTTTTTGGTTAGCCTCTTTTTTAAGTGCTTGTGGCCTATTGAGGAATCAAATATAAAAAAGAAAAGAGATCTCTAGGTCCAAAGATCTGTTAGTCAAATACTGCCATTAACTCCAACTTCAACCCTGACCAGTGTTGAAAGAGACTGTGTCCAATATAGAGCTTCTGGAAATCTTAATACTATATGATTCTGACAAGCTATAGGCAATGATCTGCTAGATAAGGGTGGAGCTTGAGATTCTGTAGTTCTAAAAAACTTCCAGGTGACCCTCATATTGCTGATCATAGACTTGCAGTTTGAGCAGCAAAGTGTCAACACCATACAAAGCAAACCATGTGGCAAAGATTAACAGCCTGCTCAGGAGGCCCTAAATGCACAGTAGAACTGACCAACAAAAACTAGTCTCCAACTAATTGAATAAAGTCCTTGGGAATTTAAGTCTATCTTATTTGGCTGTCAAAACTATCATACAATAGCAGTACCTTCTTTTTATCCAGGAAGCCCATCTCAAAAACATGTATCTAGCAATACAAAGCCAACCAAGATCCTAATTCTCTGCATCAATACTCTGAAGCAAGGAATAAATAAAACTAAAACCCTCTGGGTTACTTATAAATAACTCCCAATGCCAAATACAAGGAACTGGAAAGATCTATAGCAATGCAGCTGGAGAGAGAAGAAAGAGAGAGAAAGAGAGAGAGAGAGAGAGAGAGAGAGAGAGAGAGAGAGAGAGGCTAGGGCCAGCCCCCATCCTTAGTTTATTAAGCAACCCAAATCATCATGTCTAACAACTTTGCTTGGAAAATAGGTTTTGTGCCAGATGGACATTTATTTCAGAAAATCAAATGGGCAACTTAATTTTAACCTCTCTGATTAAGTAGATCCTAGCCCATCTATGAACAGGCTTCCAGCCTTTCCCCCAAGGGGCTTGAGTGGTAACATGGAGAGCATGACCGTTTATTTGGCTTAAGGAACACATTAATTTATCTGGTTTATAGAATTTAAACATCTGACGAATGACAGTGTGGTTGATTTTATTCATCAGCTAATTGCTTTGCCACCTGGAGCTGAAGCTTTATATATGCAGCTTATAAAAGATCTGAAAAGGATCTCAATTATTCTTTAATTTGTTCCTTGAATATAAAGTAGGAAAATCTGGCTTAATCAAACATTGTCTCAATTCTACTGGGATATGTCTAGTTACCTTATAACAAGGTAAGCTTTCATTTAATCATATGATATGATAATTCCCCACTTTCAAGCCAAGTATCCTCTTAGTTACAATCAATTTTCCACTGAAAAAATAAACATTGTCTCTTTACTGAAATCCCAGTAGAGAAAAATAGCCTTTTTTAATGAAACTTGCTGCTAATACAACCACACTAGGAATTTCTGTGTAGGAATCCATTAAACCTCTAATTTGACATTGCTGGTGAATTGCAGAATAAAGCAAGTTCCATGAACAATTCTCTATGCACATGGCCATTCTTGGCACATGTGGTAGAAATGGATAATGAATGCACACGCGCATGCACACACACACAGAGCATTACTGGAATCTATTAAATCTCACTTAATAAATGTTTTAATCAAGTTGAATTCTACAATTTATCTGAGGGGTGGGGGAAATGGAGAAGCTAGCAGTCATGCAATTTCTTTAATTGTGTCGAGCAAGTCTGAAATGCCAGCATGTGCTAGAAGTCTGTGATAAATCCCAAGGCATAAAAGCAGTAACTGGAAGGCAACTGGGACACTCCTGAAACAATCTTGCAACAAGCTGAAAGTTAGGTTGTAAGCCATTGTATTAATAACCCAGGGTACTATAGCTTTAAAACCAAATAGCTGGTCCCTTTCTTACAAAATTTTCTCTTCCTTATCTCTTAAATAAGCCAGGAAGATACAGAAAAGTCTATATCTGGAAGAACTGGGCCAGGCATTACACAGGCTTTCAGAAGCAAAGCAAGTCACAACTAGCACCGGATCTGATAAGAAAGGGGGACTTCCGGAGCCTCAGGAAGCTGATTGGAGACATACAGGCCAACAGAGACTTAGGTCCTAGGAGTACTAAGAACAAAGCCTTGGATCCAAGTGCCTATACCCTGTGCCAAGAAACCCACCAGAAAGAAAGACAAAACTTAAATTCCTTAAGATTCATCCTATGTGCGGAGAGAAGGCAAAGGAAGACATCACAGGCCCCCCCAAAAACAGATCCAAGCAGAGGAAATGATAATAAGCAATAATGCAAAACACCAAGGACTGAGATAGGATTTAAATATGAGAGCCAAACCAACCCCATTTCATCATCTTCCAAAGTACCTAGAGCTGAACTTTCCTTAAAAGTAGCATGCTCTTAAACAACAAAGGGCAGTCGAATGAAACCTGGAATGCTAGAACTGGAGGATATTTTAAGTGATATCTAACCCATTGTACATAAGTCTTCCAGATGTTTTGACTTAGTATAGCTTAGGTCAAAAGAGCTGGAGCTCTGAGGTACAAATTCCAACTTCATAACTTACTAGCTGTGTTTCTTTGAGCAGTTTTTATGCCCCTGGAAAAGACAATAATGACAGTGCCTATTTCATAAGGTTGCATGACAAAGAAATATCCATAGAAAGAAATAGTCTGATGTGTATGGATCAAATAATACATCCTTCTATCATCATATTATAGACAGAATTGTGGCCTCCCCCAAGAAATGAACTCCCATTGTACTGCTCAGTACCAGAGCACTGGAACTAGACTGTTCAGAATGTGACAGTATTCAGGAGAGACAGTGTTCAGTTACCTTGAGAAAGGTAACTGAGATTAAATGACATTATAACCCAATATGACTGGTGTCCTTCAAAAAAACGAGAAAAAAATCCATCAGGAATACAAGTGAACAGAGAAGGGAAAAAAAATGTGAAGACAGAAGACAACAATCTACAAGCCAAAGAAAGAGGCTTCAAGAGAAACCCACTATAATGATCCCTTGATCTTAGACTTTCAGCCTCCAAAGCTGTGATATAACAAATTCCTTTGACTGCAGCCCTCGGACTGTAGGGTGGCATTATGAAAACTCTATAAAACTAATATAATCACCATCATCAGTATCTGGTCCCTGTCACACCGCCCACTAAAGGTGGCAAGGGATGGAGATCAAGCTCAATCAACACCGTCATCATCAGCACCTCCTCCATGTTACTTTCCTAAATTCCCTATTCTATCTGTGATGCTAAACATGGGTTCTTTACCTGTTATCAGAAGCCATGATATTATTCAAGGCAACATAGAAAGCATAAGAAACAGACAACTGGAAGAAAATCAGGAATCTCTGTCTTAAAGATAGATGGTGCTTTTAAGATTTATGTCTTCTGAACTCTAGCAGTAATCCAGTCTAGAACCCATGGATGTTGCCATGGTTTCTCGAGTTGGTTCTTTTGAGTGTATTGTTGGATTTATGCCACATAACTGGCACATGAAAAAAGGCAAGCAGGAACCCCAGGGCAAAGAACCAATAAAATTGAATGTTTCTCACAAGACTTCCAGTTGGAAGCACTTTGGGAACATATGTAATTTGTGTGGTTACTTTCCTCCCTTCTGTCCATGGTAGGTTTTCTAGATGCTCGGTGCAGTATACTCCTAGTTAGTTATGCAAATACATCAATCCCTACTCCACCACAAGTAGCTTCCCTGAGATGAAAATGATATAATGTCATGTGAGTTCCTACCAAAACACAAGTCCTCCCTCTTCACACAGTGTCCCATGGGTAGGGGAGGAAACAGGTGAGGCTGTCTTTATATCTTTCAGAAAGCAAATGACATGTACACCCCAGATTTTTAATCAAATTTCTCTTCTTCCCCCAGACAGCCATGCAAACCCCCACATACATGTCTGTACCTATGTCTGTTTGCATATTTCATTATACCCTTAACAGCTCTCAATCTAACTGCATTCCACAATAAGGAATTGGTAGATTGGGAGATGGAAGTGGTGAGTTGAGCAGAAAAAAAAAAAAAAAATATATATATATATATATATATATATATATATATATATATTCTGCCGCTCCTTTGTCTAGATTCCTTGAAAATATTTTCATTTATCGGTAAGTACTACTTAAGATAGAGGTGTTTGTTGAGTTGTGCCTACAGGCTTAGTGTAGTATCTGAAGAAGGAACACAATAAAGCAAAAACATGTGGCTCATGACCTCTCAGGACTAAAACTTACCTAGGTGGAGCCTAGACCTTCTTGCCCTACTTGTTCCAAGTATGAAATATACAACAACTCAATGCTGTTCATAATTAAGAGACAACTGTAACAGGGTGTGCTAGAGGTAGTTTGCAGGCATTCAGCAAGCCTAGAGGCCTAGAAGTTCTTGATAACGTAATAGTGGATCTCAAGGATCTGAAATATGGGAAAATTTGGTTTGGCCACAATCTAAGGCCAAATTTGGAGTACCAGATATATAAGGAAGGAGCAATATCTCAAGACAAACAAAATGTGGCTTATCCATACATTCAAATGTTAAATGAGATTAACCATTAAATGAAAAGGAAACAAGTGCCAATACATGTTTTAAATTGGAAGAATTTTGAACATAGCTAAACAACAAATAGTTTGCCAACAGCAAAAGACAAGATATGATTCCATTTGTATAAAATACTCAGAGTAAGCTAATCTAGAGGGATAAAAAGATTGTGCTGGTCTAAGGCTGGAGGGCTGGAAAAGATAGCTAGAAGCTAAGAGGCTTCTTTTCAAGCTGATAAGAATGTCCTAAAATTGACTCTAGTGATGACCATACAACTTGGAACAAAGTGGATTGCATCCTATGGGAATTATATCTCAATAAAGTGGTTTTAAAAAAATACCACCATACCCTTAAATATTTCCATGCTTTCTTAGATTCAAATATTCCTTATTCATGAATTATTACACCAACGGGCCTACATGTGATACAAAAGTATACCTTTATTTGACCTACCAGTCATATTCATTCTCTGGTCTTTCAAATTCCCTGCATATCCACCATTCTCCTAATCATTCCTCATTTAGAACACAGTTTATTTTTTCTAGAATTTTACCATGCTTTACAAGATAACTTTCTGGTATTATAGATAACAACTCTATGTCTAATGGAGCCAAGATAAAAAGATTAAAAACATCAAATTCCCTTTTAAAAATGTTTGCAGCAAGAGGATGAACCCAAACCCAGATAAACAATGTGCAAGATTCTTTCTTATCTTCAATTAAAGTTCAAATATCTCAGCCGGGCGCTGGTGGCTCACGCCTGTAATCCTAGCTACTCAGGAGGCTGAGATCTGAGGATCGAGGTTCAAAGCCAACCCCGGGCAGGAGAGACCATGAGACTCCTATCTCCAATAAACCACCAGAAAACCGGAAGTGGCGCTGTAGCTCAAGTGGTAGAGCGCTCGCCTTGAGCTGAAGAGCTGAGGGACAACGCCCAGGCCCAGAGTTCAAGCCCCACGACCGACAAAAAAAAAAAAAAAAAAGTTCAAATATCTCATAAAGTTTATAATTCTTGATTTGCTTTATTAAAATTAAAGCCTAAATAGCTGTAATCATTATGCCTGTAATCCTTGCTACTTGGGAACCTGAGACTTGGAGGATTGAGGTTTGAGGTCAGCTTAGGCAGAAAAGCCTATAAGACTCCACCAGAACCAGCAAAAAGCAGGACTGCAAGCATAACTCAAAAGGTAGAGTGCCAGCCAAGCAAGCAAGTGGAGCAAATATAGGGATCTGAGTTCAAGCCCTAGTACTGGAAAAAAAAAAAAAAAGCAGAGAGATGAGGACTGAGGGCTGAGTCTGGGGACTAACAACACGAGGTACCAGTCACCAGAACTGAGCTAGCCATTACTGCCACCAAATATCAACCCTATCAGCAATAGAGACCAGCACTGCGTCTCAAACAGCACCATCCTCAACAGGCAGTGTGATTCATCTTGATTGGAACTGAAAAAGCACACTAAAGATAATTAATTAGCTAGTTAAAAGAAAATGCTAGAGTGCCATATGTAAAGTCAGAAGACAACAGAATAGTAACATTATGAGCCTGTGCTCATAATGGATGATTTCCATCCTTTTGGTGGTTAACCATTTCTAAGTGCCGTATTCATTCCAATTTAACTGACTTTACTAAGCTTACAAACTGGGTTACTACCTGAGCGTTCTTCCACAGGCATTGGCTCCTTAGCAGTAAGCCATATCACTGTGGGGCCCATAAAATAACTCCTTGAATATTTCACTACTGCTGTTAAAGAGCTTTTTGAGCGCTCAGCCATTCTGCCCGTCCCCATCCCCCTCACCTTCTCAGACAGAAAAGAAGGCATCAAAATAAAGAAGCCAAAAAAAGTAAGAAGATAGAAAAGAGCTTTCTGGCTTTTCTCTCTTTCCTTCTATCTCCCCCACACATCTCGTTGCTTCTCACCACCAAATATAGCATCCCTGGAAAAACAATTGAGTGGAGTTTTTGTTCCCCTTTAAACTGCAAAAAGAACACAAGAAATAAACATGCCATCTGTTAGCGATGGATAATTTTGAGTACTGAGAATATAGACTCTTACTATCAGCCAAAGAAACAATAGATCAATTTTATTATTTTTTTTCTTTTTACTTTTCTGTATTTAAATATTTTTAACAAATAAAATTCAGAGAAGCATTTCTCAAGACCTGCAAGTTTCTCAAGACCTGCAAGCTCTTTCTTAATTTCAATTAAGAAACTATTTCAGTATAACATCCTGGCATGCTATGATCCAATTTAAGTGAGAAATGGGGGAGGGGGTCAGGGCCTGGGTGGGGCCTGGCTGTCCCTGAGTTCTTTTTGCTCGAGACTAGCTCTACCACTTGAAACACAGCTCCACTTGTGAGCTTTTTGTGGTTAATTGGAGATGAGTCTTCCTGCCCAGCCTAGCTTCAAATTACAATCCTCTGATCTCTGCCTCCTAAGTAGCTAAGATTACAGGCATGAGCCACTGTCACCTAGTTTCCCGGAAATCTTTCTTTTTTTTTTTTTTTTTTTTTTTGGGTCCCATAGTGGGGCCTGAACTCTGGGCCTGGGCGCTGCCCCTCAGCTCTTCAGCTCAAGGCTAGCGCTCTACCACTTGAGCCACAGTGCCACTTCCGGCTTTTTTCTTTTTGCTTATGTGGTGCTGAGGAATCGAACCCAGGGCCTCAGGCATGCAAGGCAAGCGCTCTACCACTGAGCCACCTCATTATCACATTCCCATCCTTCACCCCAGAAATTATACTTTCCCATCTAGCACTTACAAGTCATACTTACGAGGATAATTGGGATTTTTTTTTATTTATTTTGAGATATTGAGAGATCCACAGGACATTGCAAATAGATAAAAAACCAGGTCTTGGGCTGGGAATGTGGCTTAGTAGTACAGTGCTTGCCTGGCATGCATGAAGCCCTGGGTTCAATTCCTCAGTACCACACAAACAGAAAAGGCCGGGAGTGGCGCTGTGGCTCAAGTGGTAGAATGTTAGCCTTGAGAGGCTCAGGGACGGTACCCAGGCCCTGAGTTCAAGCCCCAGGATTGTCAAAAAAAAAAAAACAGGGCTTAGGTACCCTTCACTCAGCGCTCTCCAGTATCAACATCTGACAGAATTGTTGAACTACAGTGTAAAATCAACACCAGGAAATTGAAATACTATAAATCATAAAGGTATCAGGAGGTAGAGGCAGGAAAACATGCAGGCCAGCCTGGTCTACAGGGCAAGACCCTGTCTCCAAAAAATAAGGGTGGAAGATGCAGCTCAGTAATGGAATACTTGCCTATCACATACAAACCCATCCCTCCCACCCGCGCGCGCACACACACACACACACACACACACACACGCACACACACACACGCACACACACACGCACACACGCACACACACATGCGCACACACACACACACACACACACAAAGAAGTTTTATGCAACTATCTCATTATACCCACAAACCCACAAGAATAGCTTTGTGAATTTCATTATATAGTTGCTTTACACAACCTTCCAAACAATGAAGAAGGAAGATTGGGAACACTCTGACTGCACAAGGCCCTACCCTCTCATTCTACCTCTCTGGCCATGCCCACTCACTGCCTCCTCCATCACATCTTTACATTCTAGCAACTACTCCATCTTTGTAATGAGGCTATTTCACAGCTGTTTTATATGAGGAGTCATTTGACAATAGTGTCGTTTGGGAGTTGGTTTTTATTTTTGCTTAGCACAATCTCTTTGAGGCTCCTGCAAGATGTGCATGGGTCAATAGTTTATTCCTTTTTATTGCTAAGTAAGATTCTGTAGTGTGATGTACTGTAGCTTAACCACTCCTCACTCATGGAGGGGTATGTGGGCACTTTACAGCTTGGGCTATTAATAAATGAACGATGAGCATTTTTGCACAATACTCACTGTGAAGAAGTTTTCATGTCTCTGAGATAAATGTCCCAAAGTGGAATGGCTGAGATACATATTTTGCTTTTCAAGAACGTCTAATATATTTCAGAGTTATTATATACTCTTACATTCCCATTCATGATATGTGAGTGATCCAGTTTCTCTACAAGCTTGCCACTGGTTTAATCATTGTTTTGCATTTTAGCCATTCTAAGAGGTTTACTTCATTGTGGTCTTAATTTGAATCTCTATAATACCTAATAATGATGAGCGTCTTTAAAGGTGTTTGTTATCAGTATATCCTCTTCAAAAATATCTGTCTTTGTCTTTTTCCTACTTTCTCGTGGGATTATTTAATCCAATAAAACATAAGTGTGTTTTCTATCTTTTAGATACAAGCTTTTTGTCAGATAAGTGATCTGCACATTTTTCTCTTTTTTTTTTTTTTTTTTTTAGGTCCAGTTGTGGGGTCTGAACTCTGGGCCTGGGCGCTGTCCCTCAGCTCTTCAGCTCAAGACTAGCACTCTACCACTTGAGTCACAGCGCCACTTCCGGCTTTTTTTTTTTCTTTTTGCTTATGTGGTGCTGAGGAATCGAACCCAGGGTCTCAGGCATGCAAGGCAAGCGCTCTAACACTGAGCCACCTTCCCAGCCCATTTTTCTCTTTTTTTGTACTTTTTTATTGTAAAAATGCTGTACAGAGGGGCTATGGTTACATGAGCAAGATAATGAGTACATTTCCTATTGAGCATTGTTGCCTCCTCCTTGGTTTTCCCCTACCATCCCTTCCCTCCCACCTCCACAACTACCCCCCAATATCCCACCCCCGCCAAAGTTGTAAAGTTTGTTTTCAACATAGTGTTTTGTACATCTCATTGTTACAATGGGTATCCTTATTTAAGCATTTTGTTTTTTCCCTTTCCCTCCCCAAATTTGAGAAGTGTATATACAAGATGCAGGGCACTGACATCAAATACAGTGAAAATAGGGGTTATACCGTGGGAGAGGAACGTACAAAGCAACAACAAAATCACATGTTGCATTATAAATATGTAGAAACAATAGCAAGAAAGAAAAAAGATATTTGTGTCTCTATCTTGGGGTTCATTTCACTTAACATCATCTTATATGGTCATATGTACATAGCTTTTGACCTTTTCTGCTTGTCCTACACAAGTACTAGTTATTGCAAATAAAGGAAACCATGGGACCTATGTTTCTTTGGGCCTGGCTTATTTCACTTAATATAATTTTTTCCAAGTCTTTCCATTTCCTAACAAATGGGGCATATCTTAGCTATGGTAAATAATGCTGTGATAAACATAGATGTGCTGGTAGCCTTAGTACAGACTTGTTTGTGATCATTTGGGTAAATGCTTAAAAGTGGGATTGCTGTGTCATAGGGGTGTTCTATGTGGAGTCTTTTGAGGAACCTCCATTCTGCTTTCCAAAGTGGTTGAATAAGTTTACACTCCCAACAACTGCAAATTTTTCTTAATCTATTATTTGTCTTTTCATCTGTTAGCATAGTCTTTCATAAAGTAAAAAGTTTCCATTTTGAGGAGGTTCAATTTGTCCAATTGGATCTTTATTGATAAATTGATAGCAAATTTTCTACTTTTAGGAAGAATGTTTCATAAAATCTAGGAACTTGCCTAGTCTCAAATATTTTTTCCAAAAAATGCATAGTTTTTGGGTTTACCTTTAAATCTATGATGCATTCATTTTGAGTTACTTTTGTATAAAATGTGACATTTAACACCCAACGTTTTGCCACTGGACATCAATTATCCCAGGAATACTTTTTGTTCAAGCCATTCCTTCTCCATTTCATTGTTTTGGTCCCTTTCTCACTAATTAATTGAGCATATCTGTGTGGATTTGTTTCTGGGTTCTCTATCCCTCTACAAATACTATACTATCTTGAACACTACAGCATGTAATAAGCCTTAACATTAGAAAGAATAACTTCTCCTACTTTATTCCTTTCTCAAATTTGTTTTAGCTATGTTGCAGCTTTTCCTTTTCCATGTGAATTTTAGCACAAATTTAGCTATGTCTACAAAAAAAACTTCGTGGAGCTTCTGATAGGAATTAGATTAAACCTATAGTTTACTATAGTTGTGTCTCCCAATCCATGTTTTTGAAAGTAGTTAGATCTTTCATTTCTTCAGCATACCATTCTAGCACCTATTTTGTTAAATTTACACCTAAAAATTTCCCTTTTTTTCAGTAACTGTAAATGACACTGTGCTCTTACTTCAGGGTAGTGTTGATGTTGATCATATAGCTTTAACCTTGTTGGACTCATTTATTTCTAGAATTTTTTTTTGTTTTTTGTAGATGTTTTCCAACCTTCTACATGCATGTTCACATTATCTGCAAATTGTGACAGTTTTCTCTCTTCTAATTTTCAGGTCTTCTTTTTTCTTACCTTATCACAACAGCTAGGACTGTAGGTATTATGCTTAATAAGACTGATGAAAGCAGACATAATTGCTGATTCCCGTTCTTAAGGAGCAAGCATTCAGTTATTTGTTAAATACAGTATTTGCTGAATTTTTTTATTTTTGGTAGACAGTGTTTATGAGTTTGAGGAAGTTCCTCTTATGAATAGGAAGTTTCTCTTATGAATAAGAATTAGATTTTGTGGAACTTTTTCTACCTCAATGGATTTTACCAATAACATTAAAATGGTGGGCTGCAAACCGGGCACTGGTGGCTCACACCTGTAATCCTAGCTAGTTAGGAAGCTGACGTCTGAGGATCATAGTTCAAAGACAGTCTGAGCAGGAAAGTATGTGAGACTCTTATCTCCAATTAACCACCAAAGAGCTAGAAGTGGAGCTGTGGTTCAAGTGGTAGAGCTCTAACTTTGAGTTAAAAAGTTCGGGGACAGCACCCAAGCCCTGAGTTCAAGCCCAAGGATGGGAACCCCACCTCCCAAAAAGGTGGACTGCACTGATTCATTTTCAGATGCTGAACCAGCCTTGAACATCTGGAATAGACCCCCCTTTTTAATAGTCTAATATTCTTTTAATACACTGTTGGACTTGATTTGCTAAAATTTTATTAAATGCTTTTACATCTAAGTTTCATTAAATTGCAAATTTTTATTAAATGTTTTTATGTCTAAGTTTTCTTTTCCTATGTGTGTTGTCTTTGCCTGGTTTTAGAACCAGTGTAATACTTCATGAAAATGAGTTGGAAAATGTTCCTTTCTTTTCTATGAGAAATTATATAAAGTTGGTATTGATTCTTTGAATGTTTGATAGAATTCTCCAGTAGAATCATTTAGGCCCAGACATTTCTTTTTTAATGGTTATCTAATTAAAATTTCCATTTTAAGTAGCTAATAGTTTGATGAAAGTAGTTTACTTAATCATCACTAAGTTTTGGAAATTTGTGAATCTTAAACAATTTGGTCTATCTTCTAATTTCTCATTTATTCATAATATTCCCCTTTTACTAGCCATGAGATCCCTTGCTTTGTTTCTGATATTGGTAACTTGGCAAATTATCTTTTTCTTGTCTTTGTCTATCTTGCTAGAGATTGACTAATTTAGCAAAGTGTGTTAGCACACAGCTGTAAAGTCTCAGCTACTGAGGAGTCTGAGGCAAGAGGATCTCAAATTTGAGGTAACCAGGGAAAACATAGTGAGGCCATTTGTCAGGAAACTGGGAATTTAGCAATTTCATTGATTTCTTTTGAATAACTAACAATTTTTTCTTTCCTTAATTTTCTGTATTATTTTTCCAGTTTTCAGTTTTACTTAATTCTTTTGTTCATTTATCTCGCTTTCCTTTTCTAGTTTCTTGGGGTGAAAATTTAGATTAGTGAATTGAGAGGTTGTCTCTAAAATATCATTTAATATTTTAAGTGATGTTGTTTTAATTTTTATTTAGTTGGATGTATTTTTTGTTTCTTGATTGCCTTGTATATTGTTGACAACTACATTGTTTAGTTTCTGAGTGATTCAAGAAACACTCAGAAATACAATATTACATGAATATAAATATAAATAAAATAGTATTTACCTATTGTCTCTTTGTTAATGATTTCTAATTTTACTTCATCATGGCCCAAGAACATACTCCTTAGGATCCCAGTCCTTTGAAATTTGAAGTTTGCTTTATGACCCAAGATATAGTCCACCTAGATGAATGTCCTGTGGATACTATGTATATATACACATATATATGCATATATATATGTGTATATATACATATATCTTTGTGTATATATATGTATATAGATATATCTGTGTGTATATGTATATACATGTATATATGTATATATGGATACACATATATACGTATATACGTATATATGTATATGTGTATATGTGTATACATATACATATATACGTATATACGTATATATATATGTGTATCCATATATATATATATATATATATATATATACACATATTATACATATATTCTTCTATTTTGCTTGAGGTATCCTACAAATGTCAATTCAATCCTGTTGTTTGATGATATTGGTCAGTTCCTTTATATCCTTGATGATACATCTAGTTCTATCAATTGCTGAGATAAATTGCTGGAGTCCCCAACTATTAAAAATATACCATCCTAGGTCTCCTCTCCAACCTAAGAATCTAGTTCTTCCCTTTCTGAAACCTACTGGTTTAAAGAACTCAAAGTACAGGAGTCATTCCCTGGACCAGTACTGACATTTTAAACCAAGGGTCTAAGCACTAGCAAAATGTGATAAAAACCTGGGTCTGTGATCTAATTTTGTAGATACAGAGATGCAGCTAACTATCCAAGTTGGTTGATGGGATAGAAAATGAGTCAATACATAGGCTGGGAGAAACCAAGAGTTCCATGGAGCAATCAACAGTCAGGAACCAGTCAAAAAGTGACAGAAATGGGGATCCAGGACCTTAGGATGGCATAGAAAAGTTCTATTTGATTTCATTTAAGCCTTGATGACCTTGGACTCCTACAGCAGAGTCAATGAATCCCTTCCATACCATACTGTTCATCTTAAAGGCATCCAGAGCTTGTAACATAACCCAAAGAAATTCATTGCTACCAGGACAATGGGAAGAAACTTACAGATGTATTCCCTCAACATTCTAAAACCATTCCATAGAATTCTCACTTTATTGGACCTATACATCTCATTGGCCATGGTCAAGGGCAGAAATAACTACTATGGAATCATTAGGTAAAATAAGATCCCTAGACACAGGCATAAGAATGACTTTAACAAAAAGAATTAAACGCTCTTCAAACTTTATCTAATAGGTAGAACAGAGCATCTAATGACCTACTTATCCTAGAACTACGAATTTGATGTCACACATGCTCAATCTACTGTCTCCATTATGTTATTCAATTGGCAGTGACTGAAAGGACTCTCTTCCTTTGCTACCAATATTCCAAACTATTTGACAAGAAATCCAGCTTAAGGCCCTGTGCTTTCCTACAAGGCTGGAACTCATTCCCAAATACACAAGGCACTGGGGCTGGCCTGGAGCCATGCCCTCAAAGACCCATGACAGATCTGATAGAAGGTAAAAGAAGCCTTCAGGAGGTGCTGAGCATTCCTAGTCTTTGCACATCAATCTGAAGCTCTTCTGGGCCTTGAGATTCATTGTTTTCGCCCAGGCAAAGAGAAAGTTTCTGGCCTCGCCAGGTTTTGTTTCTGTGGTCTCAGAATCCTCCAACACACAAGAAGACCTACAGACACACAATCACAAAAGAAGTTCCAAGGCAACTTCTGAATCCTTCACATTGCATTGTTGCCAGAGAAAGAATGCCCCACATAGGAGATTAATGACTAATCACGTACTTTAAAAGAAGCACAAAAAATCTACCCTAAAACAAAGTAGAACCAGCGCATTTGCACCAAGAAAAAAAAATCATCAATCCCACAGTAAATGAAAGGCTAAATACACTGAATTGGATCACTGGCTCATCAAACCAAGATGGCATGTAGTGGTAATGTGCCGCTACAATTCAGCACTGGGCCCCAACAATAAAGCCGGGACTGTAATTACTATAATGACCTCCCACTGCTATTGTGTCTTTAATTAAGTCTTTATCAGTAGGCATTTGCCACTTAAACCTAACTCACTGTAACTACGGCAGCGTATCATCTACATTTTCACAAAGAATTACGGAATCATATTTCTGTCACAAAGATGAAAGGGAATATTTTAGTTCAAGTGCCATTTGCAGACAAGCTGCATAAAGAAAAATCAAGCTGTCCTTCAGCAGCACTTTCTGACAAGTGAAACTCCACTGAGAGATGCCAAGGGGGTTTGTGGATGTGTGTTTTGGCTTTACCCAATTTCTTTTCACCACAACTCCACTTCCTTCTACATAAACTCCGGGGGGGGGAGGCAGGGAATGACATCAAACTAATAACACACTTGATTACATAAAATTTCTTGAGGTGGGATAGAGCGGAAACACTCATGTGAGGCCTAAAGATGCTGAGCCAGATTGTCCCAGATCATACCAGGGAAAGCCACTAGACAGGTCTATACATCCCACCTCATCCCTGTGTCCCCTTCTTATTCCACTGCCCAGACGCCCCAGAGCTGCAAAAACCTGACTCATCCAGCAAGCTGCACTAGACCTGCCCTGGGCCTGAAAAGACCACATTCCAAGTTCAAGTTTCCAGGCATAATCACTTCCTGACGTGAGCATGAAAGTGAGCACTCAGATGGCGTTTTGGCAAAGCCTAGCTACATGGGCCAGACAACCGTCTGTCAGGACAGACAATACCTCCCCCATCACACACACACACACACACACACACACACACACACCACCCCACTCTCTGCCAGCAGCCTCTCCCTCTGCAGTTCTAACCATTCAGGAAGAGGAACATGAGAATCCACAAGGTCCCAGAGGCAACTCAATCCACGTGGGAGTCAGAGAAAGTCCCCTCCATCCCCTATCCACCTCTCCCTCCTACAGCCAACAAGCCTAACCAGCACTGGCCTCTACCAAGTGGCCAGGCCAAAGCACGAACATCATGCTTATGTCCATCACCAAAACCCTGGCCCTCCAAAAAGCCTAGATTCTTCCCAATTTGGGGAAAGGGCTTGACATGCTGGGATCAGTGTTGAAAGGGTACAAGGGTAAGGGGAGTCTAGGAAGAGGAAGAGGTGGAGTGAGACCCTGCCATAGGAGCCTGGAACTCTGAGGAGTTGTGCAGCTGTGCTTTACCCAACACAAAGATGTAGGAAGTGTCAGCTTGTTTATTTCAGGAATCCCAACTCCTGCTGGGAAAGCTTAGTGCTGCCAAACAATTTCCACCTCTTTTCAGTGTCATCTTTGGCCGCTTGCCTTTCTGTGCTAATTTCATTTTTAACAACATAAAGGATTTGGCTGGACACAGAAGAACTGAAAATGAGAACAAAATGGAGAGACAGGGAGGAAGCAGGCTTCCTCAGGAGGACCTGAGGGGAAATCCTATTCGATTTTCTCCTGCATATTTGCACCCACTGCGGAGCATCTCAGGTTTTCCCACCTTCACAGGGACACCTGCGGGGAAGGTGCTACCCCCAACTTAGGTGTGCTTAAGGCTGCTGGCTGGCTCCTACTACTGCCCTCCCAATGCCAGTGACCTAGCCAAACCTGCAAAACCCAGCAATAGATTCTATATTTGAAGTAGAAATCCAAATTGTCCTGAGCCCTGAATTCAACAATAATTTCAAGATGACTTCTGTTTTTTTCTTTCTGCTTCTTAAAAATAAAACTATACATGTATGTATATGTGTGTATGTATAAATGTATATGTGTGTGTGTGTGTATATATATATATATATATACATATATATATATATACATACATAGAGAGAGAGAAAGAGAGAGCTCTGGAACACATAGATACAAGCAGGAAGCTAAGCCCAGTGATTGCCAGCTGGTAGGCATGGTATCTCCCTTCCATTGTCTTTGAACTGTGAAGGGCTCTTCTCAGTAGAGGTATGTGTCAGTGATTCTCAAGATAACCCTCTCACTGGCTGCCTGCTCTGCCCCTCCTTCCTCAGCTTGTCTCTGGTCCAGGATTGCTGCTGTGGATGAGTCTTTCCTGGGGTCTACACACAGCTAGGAAGGATCTTGGCAAGTGTCAGAGAGAAAACGGTGCTCTGAGCTTGGTGGGTCTGTTTATGAGGACTGTGGCTGCTGTACTCAGCAAGCCTTCCCAAACAGCTCATACCCAGGTCCCCAGCCCTCCTCCATCAAGCCTCATGGGGAGCTTAGACTGAGAACTGCTTCTGCTAATGCTCTCATCTGCTACCTTTTCATCTGACAAAGGACCTGGCCAGGTGATGAGAGACATAAGCCAAGATCCACTCTATGTCTCATACAAATGCTTGGCTTTCGTGGGGCCAAGGTATCTCCTAATGACTGACATGTTTCTAGTTCTTTATCATACTGACTTTTGTACATGTATGGATGTTTCTCTGGGTGAATGCCAAGATTCTCCTTGGAGGGTAAAAAAAATGTCAGAAATACAGCTCCTATTAAACAGTCTAAAATTACCATATACCTAAAAAACTTATTTGCTAGAAAGCATCTCTTCTAGACCTTCTTTTTACCAAACATTAGAGGTATTTCCCATCCCCAAAAACCATGGAGCTGAGCCCAAAACACTTCATAAATATTTGTCGAATATAAGTAAAGGATGCATGAATAAATACATGCATGAATTTTTCCCTAGAGAGAAACCTGATTTCCTGCTATGTTCCCTGTTTCCTTTATCCTCAAGCTCCCTGTTGATGACTGCTTAAGACGCCATGTGTTATTTTCTCCATGGAAGGTGACAGGAGAAATACAGGAGATAAGAAAGCTAATATTCATTAGCATGAAAGAAAAATACAAATAGGGAAAATGAGATAATGGGAGAGGTATCATCAGCTTAGAAGACCTGTTCTCAACCTGCCTGTGCATTAGAATCCCCAAGGAACTTCAAAAATTCCTGATGCCTGAGATTGACTTAATTGGTATGGGGTGTGATCTGACTATTGAATTTTTTTAAGTGTCCCAGGTGATACACAGTACAGCCAAATTCAAGAAACACTCTTTGTCATTAAATGTCTGCCTGAAGGTCTGTATTCTTGTATGAGAACAGCAGATTTGGCTCTGAGCCTTTAGCCACAGAGATTAAAAGAATGAAACAAGGATTCATTGTACAATCCAGTGTCCATAGAATAAAATAAAACCACAGTTCACAGTGAGCCAGACCAGTAAGATTTGTCCAAAGATCCTCATGAAGTAGACATGAAAATGAAGCAAGCAATCACCACTCCAACAGCATCAATCAATGCATCTTTACTGAGCACCTACTATGAGATAAACTCTGTCTCAAAGGCCCTGCAGACAAAAATATTAACAGACCTTAAACTTCCTGACTAGAGGTGATTAGCACATAACATCCATTGCCTCTTCTCATCCATACAACCACCTGACACGGGAACATTATCCATCTGATGGAAACTGAGGCCAAAAAGGATAACTAATTGGGGGCTGGGAAGGTGGCTCAGTGGTAGAGCGCTTGCCTTGCATGCCTGAGGCCCTGGGTTCGATTCCTCAGCACCACATAAGCAAAAAGAAAAAAGCTGGAAGTAGCGCTGTGGCTCAAGTGGTAGAGCGCTAGCCTTGAGCTGAAGAGCTGAGGGACAGCGCCTAGCCCCAGAGTTCAGGCCCCACGACTGGACCCCCCCACAAAAAAAAAAAAAGAGGATAACTAACTAGCCTAATGCAATATGACTGACACATGATGGAACTAAGTTTCAAACAGAACTGTCTGACTGGAGTCTTTGCTCTTTCTCAGGATTCTTTTTTCTTTTATGGATTCATGTATTGAATAAGTTCAATAAACAACTAAGCCGTGATATAAAAGGCAAATGCAAACATTATAAGGATTTTAGATTTTTTAAGAGTGAATTCTTATTCATTAAGAATTAAATAGGGTCTGGGAATGTGGCTTAGTGGTAGAGTGCTTGCCTGGCATGCATGAAATTTGATTTCTCAGTACCACATAAACAGAAAAGGCCAGAAATAGTGCTGTGGCTCAAGTGGTAGAGTGCTAGCCTTGAGCAAAAGAAGCTCAGGGACAGTGCCCAGGCCCTGAGTTCAAGCTCCAGGAGAGAGAGAGACAGAGACAGAGAAAAAGAGAGAGAGAGCAGAGAGAGACAGAGAGAGAGACAGAGAGACAGAGAGAGAGAGACAGAGAGAATTAAATACAGTTATTTTCCCAAAATATAGAGCTGGATTTCAACAAAACAATAAAATCAGGTACAGTGTTTAATAAGGCAAAATTCTCATAGATCAGTTAATATAACAATGTTTTGATGTCTTGGAGGGGGTAAGAAGTACTCAAGGTTGTTTACATTTCAATGTGGAATGATAATATCATTCTGACCACTTTTCAATTAAAGCAAGTCTGTACCACATATGCGTGTATATATATATATATATATAGGTTGTTCACTATGGCTTTCTTTCTTTCTGTTTCTTTGTTTCTGTTCTGTGCTAATGATCAAGCCTATGGCCTAACATGTTAGGCAAGTGCTCTACCACTGAGCTATATCTCCAGCCCATTGTATTATTTCTAACAGCAAAAGACTACAAAACAACACAATGAGAAACTGGCTGGCTGAACTATGGTATATCCATGCAATGGCATAGTATGCAATTGCAAAAAAAAAATGGGGAAGATCTTTAAATCTAAGATTATAAATTTTTAAGAAAGACAATAGGTATCATATAATTGATCTTTTGGGGGTAAGAGAAGAAGGAACATATTATATGTTTTCTGTATATAATTAAACAAAATGCCAGAGTGAACAATAAAAATCTAATCATAATGATCAAGATAGAAGAAAGCAAGAAGGATAGTGAGAATGGATAGAAGTTTATAACCACATGTGTTTTTAATACTTTTTTTGGTGGTAGCAGTGTTTTAACTCAAGGTCTCACACTTCCTAGGCAAGTGCTCTTACCCTTAAGCCACAACTCTAGCCCTGTGTTTCTCTGGTTATTTCTGAACAGGGTTTTGCTTCATTCCCAAGTGCATGCCTAGGCAGGATAGACCTCTGCCAGGCTTCCCATTGTAACAAGGACAGCAGACAGGCACCACTATATCCAGCTTTCCATTGGGAAGAAGTCTCATGAACGTTTCTGCTGGGACTGGCCTGGAAACATGATCTTCCCCATCTCAGTAGGAGGGATTATAGGCATGAGTCACTGGTACCAGCTTTATTTTTATACTTCTTAAGTCTCCAAACATATGGAAGTATTACTCATTCAAGAAGACAAAACAAAGAATAAGAAAGAGAACTGTGTGTGTCAGCTTATATCCTTCAGCTCTTAAGCAATAGAGCTCAAATTTGAACCCAAGTCCCTCTGCTCCCAAGTTCATGTTCTCCACCCCCACCATGCTTGCCTTCCCTAAAACCCAGGGAAAACATTCAGGTGCAGAGGACCTTGTTCCCATGTTCAGATCTCTCCTATAGTGGTTCAGGATCTGCCCACAATTTTCTTTTGCTTTGTTTTGCCTTTTTAATCTCCCTCAAACACTTGGACAGTAGGATCCAGTCAAGTGAAAAGCCACCTGCAAGGAATGGAACTCTTTCCCTCAGTCAAGTTGGGTAAGTTTAAATTTATAGCCCTGTGTAATCCAAGCATTTAGAGCTCATCTGTTTAGGGTGAGTTGTGTGTTATAAGCTCTCCTGGTAACAAATAACAATACTTGCCAAACACATTATGCCTGTCGGCTTGGTTTATGGCTGTGTCTTGGCTTGTATTAAGGAAAGGGCTGATTCTGCCAATATAAAGCAAGAATGCTGTTCTACACAGAGGAGATATTTCAAACTAAATCTAGAACTTTATAGCCTGTCTGCTCTGATTTGGAATGGTAGGTTAAAAATAAAAAAAGCAGTAGCTTTCAGCTTAAAGGTGGTTTTCTACCTTCAACTTCTTTCCTCAGGTTCAAAATCATCCCAAAGCTGCCAAAAAGGTATTTAGGAGAATCACTTCCAATGTACCAGGACTGACAGTAGGATTTTACCCCAAGATTTCACTCTCTGCCTTTCAGAGGTCCTTGCCTAAGCTCCACTCGGCTTCCTCTTCTTTCTTGGGTAGGTAGGAAAAACATCTCCTTCTTTCCTGAACCCAGGCCAGCCACATTTGCTTGGTTCTTGAGAAAGCAAAGTGAAGCCAGGCATTGGTAGCTCACACCTATAATTCTAGCTACTCAGGAGGCTGAGATCAGAGGAGCTCAGTTCAAAGGCAACTTGGGCAGGAAACTCCATGACTCTATTACCTCCGATGACAACCAGAAAAAAAACTAGAAATGGAGCTATGGCTCAAGTGGCAGAACACTAGCTGGTCGGGCACAAAAGCTCAGAGATAACACCTACTTCCTGAATTCAAGCCCTAGAACACAGAGTGAGGAGAGAGGAGAGAAGAGGAAGAGGATTTCCTGAGTCTTGTGGGTTTTCTAGGTCCAGATGGAAGAAAATTGCTTTAGGTGGGATTATTATATTGCTCAGCTTGACAGTATATTGGATTTTTTAATTCAAACATTTACAGTCAGGATCTATTAAAACACCACTGTCTGCTCTTCCTCTATTACTACTGTCCCCTCTCCTCAACCTTATGCCTACAGCTCAGCTACACTTGGGTATCTATGTGTGCTTGGGCCATGGTGCTAGAAATGTTGGTAGAATGGGAATAGGAAAAGCAATAGCCTTAAAGATCAACAACAAAGGCAACGTGACAATAGATGTGAGATCAAGGAAGGTTGCAGAGGAGGTGGCCAAGCACTGGCTTTAGCTTCAATGGTCTCCACTTCAAAAATGCCACTAGTACCAGTAGCTTCAGACCATTCATTCTTAGTGTCATGTAAACTTAACAACTGTTTTTGTTTTGTTTTGTTTCAAAACCCAGCTTTTTTTTTTGCCAGTCCTAGAGCTTGAACTCTAGGGTCCTAGGCTCTGTCACTGAGATTCTTTTTACTCAAGGCTAGTGCTCTACCACTTGAACTATAGCACTACTCCTGGACTTTTTCTGAGGAGTTTATTAGAATCTTATGAACTTTCCCACTCAGGCTGTCTTTGAATCAAGATCCTCAGATCTCAACCTCCTGATAGCTAGGATTAAAGGCATGAGCCACTGGTCTGCAAAAAAAAATCCAGTTTTTGATAGTACTTATGTGTTTAAAATATTTGAGATCAAGTGTTTCCAACTGTTGGCAGCCACCAAAGACAACTCATATTAACACAGACAGACAGACAGACAGACAATCTCTTCCTAGCCCACCTGTGCTAAGGGAGGTGTTCCTTCACATCTCCATTCCCTTCCCATCCTAAACACTGAGATCTGCCTGTCACATAATTTGCGAGACTAGAACTAAATAGGCCCATGAAACCTCTAAATCATTTTGAAAATAGGACTTCATGGTTGGGCACAGTGGCACTCATCTATAATCCTAGCTACTCAAGAGCCAGAGGTTGGGAAGATCACAGTTCAAGGCCATTCCAGGAACACAGGAAGTATAATAGGTGAAATACCATACAGACCAGTCTAGACATAAATGCAAAAGCTTATTTGAAAAATAAGGAAAGCAAAAATGGCTGGGATGCATGGCCTAAATGGTAGAGTTCCTGCTTAGTAAGTATAAGGCCCTCAGTTCAAACCCAAGTACCATAACTAATACATAAATGAGACTTCCTGAAGGTCAGCCCACTGATGTTTGTTCTTCCCCACCACTCCCTGCTTACAATTCCGCTTATAATTGCAAATTACAAATCCCAAATACACACATATCTCTCTTTTAATCTCAAAAGTGTCTGTGCTTAAAACAGAACCAATGTAGGAGAGAATAAGGCCTAATCTGCTGTGTTACCATGTCTGGTGCTCTACTAAACACCTTGCCCACACTAGACCACATCACTCCCACAACAGCCTTGTGAGGCAGGTTCTGCCATTAGCCTCCTCTGTAAATTGAATAGGAAGTAACTTGCTGCAGGGTACACTTGCCAGCTGGTAAGTACAAGATTCACATTAGGAAATCTAACATTCAAGTTCATGTCCAGCTATGTCCTAGGCCACTCCCCAAGGTGAGCACTGAAGTCTTCAAGGTTTAATCTCTACTTTGCCCACTTCCTTAAAGACCCCCAGGCAAGTTACCCAATGTCTCTGGGCTTCAATACCCTCTCTCATAAAGAGGATAATGAAAGGGGAATGAATGTACAGCACATAAAACACTTAGCATGGGTGCCAAGTGACATTTGTGGCTGTTTAAACCTGTCAGCTATTTCTAGCATCACACACATGCAAACTTGTCTATATGTACCACTATCCCCTGTTAACCATCAAGGGGAAGGATCAGACCTACTGATATCTTTCTCTAGAGGTTTGCAACCAAGGGCATCGCATGTAGCAGACACTTGGGAAATGTTTGTTGAATGAAGAGTTCAACAAATGCTATTTTTCTCTGTCATTTCAAACGCTCAAGTAAGGGTCTGTTCTATTTTGACACACAATAGCCTCTTCTTCCTAAATTCCACTCCTTAACATTCAGAAATAATTTTTCAAGGGTCTAAAGATATCATTCTTGAATTATTGAATTAGAGGAGTTGCATAACTCTTATCTTCCCTATAGAAAAATGAGTGAAAGTTGGCTTTTCCTTTCCCAAAGCAATACTAAGCTTTCTCTTGAACTTAGGGAAAGCCACTTTTAATGGGCATAGAAATCTTCAACATAATCAATTTACAGGTGGGAGGGAGTGGATTTTCTCTTCATGAGAACATATACAGTTCATTGAAATATCAGTGATAATTCCCTTCTAATTTCCCTTCCTCTTAAGAGTTCAAGAAAAATTTAGCAACTGTGAAAATGAGGCATATTCTCATTGAACACAGGTAATTTGTCACTCAGCATGCAATCTGCTCTCAGAAACATCTGTGATGCAGTCCCCTCCACAGCGTCCTTCACACAGTCGAGCACACGCCTTGAGCTCTACACTCCACGCTCTGTTCTAGCAACATCTTTGCCTGTCAGCAAGCCTTCCTCACAGCCTCTCCCTGTTGTAGGCCATAAGGCCAATTCTGAACACCCAGCCAACACCCATGTGGTCAGTGTGGGAGTTTCCCAGAGATTCTATACCAAAGAACAACTCAGTGGCTTAAAGCAACAGATGCTTATTGTCCCCAAGTTCCAGAGGCAATGAGTCCAAAGCCAAGGTGTTGACAGCGCCCTGCTCCCAGTGAAAGCTCTGGGGAAGATCCTTCCTTGCCTCTCTCTTCCAGCTGCTGATGGCTGTCAGAATCCCCATCGGTGATTGGCTTATAGATGTACTGCTGTAATCGCTGCCTTTGTTTCACATGGACTGACCCTACCCCCATATGCCCTTCGGGCCCACCATAATTCAGTATGACTTTGCTCCCAATTGGGTCATGCTTTCAGGTTCAACTGCACAGGACTTTGTAGATGACACTATTTTGTCCAGTAGAAGAAGAGATGAAAAGCCAAGTGCTGGTGGCTCACATCTGTAATCCTAGCAACTCAGGAGGCTGAGATCTGAGGATCACGGTTCAAAGCCAGCCCGGGCAAGAAAGTCTGTGAGACTCTTATCTCCAATAAACCACTAGAAAACCAGAAGTGGTGCTGTGACTCAAGCGGTAGAAAGCTCACCTTAAGCTAAAGAGCTGAGGGACAGCACCCAGGCCCAGAGTTCAGGCCCCATGACCGACAAAAAAAAAAATGAGTGTTGAGTAAAAAACTCAGAAGCCCCTTAAAGAGTAATGTGTGGAAGATTTCAAGGTCAAAGTCCTCTTTCCTTCTCTCCCTCCCTTCTTCCCTTCCTCTCTCTCTCTCCATCCCTCCCTCCCTCTCTCTCTTCCTCTCTTTCCTTCTCTCTCTCTTTCTCTCTCTCTCTCCCTTTCTCTCTCTCTCTCTCTCTCTCTCTCTCTCTCTCTCTCTCTCTCTCTCTCTCTCTCTCTTTCTTTCTCTCCCCTTTTAAAATATATGCTCTGTAGTGATGCCTAAATTCCACCATTGGAGAGATATTCCTTGAGTTCTCGAGGCCTCTCCATGCCCAATAAAATAAAAGCAAAACTTGTAATATTCCACAGGCCCTCTGAAAGGATGACATCCATAAATCACTCTCACCCCACACTTGAGGGGTCATCAGTCCCTCTTAAAGCATGACAGCCAGCAGAAGCAAGGTTCTGGCCTGGAATCTGTAACTAGAAGGAAGCAGGTGGCAGAGGAACCCTAAGTAATGAGGTGCCAAGTATAGACATGGCCTCAGTGCCTACTCCAGTAATGTACCATGTCTCAGCGAGGCCTTAGCCAGAAACCAGGCATTGTAAGAGGCCAGTGGGAATGGAGAGTGTGTCCCTTCCCGTTTACATTTACTGAAAACCTGCCAGGGACCAGGCTTGCACTGCCGAGCACCATCTCAGTGAGTCGTCACAGCAGTCTTTAGATGAAGAATATCGTGCCTCCAAATTCACAGGCAAGAGAATGAAGGGTCCAGAGTGCCAAGACATTTGGGAACAACTGGGAAATAAGCAGTTAAAATAAGTTCCATCTCTGGTGCCAACATTTCTGCCAGTCTCCTTACATACTACCAGGAACAGAAGAGACAATCAGATACAAGGATTCTAGTTCCAATGCTACTGGGAGCCAGTCCAGCCTGAAGCTCCCTGGCTGTACATTGGATTTGCTTTTCTTAACTTCTGGTTTTAAATTGGCAGTCATTTTCTATTGTGTTTCCAATATGCCTCTGTGTGGATCTTGGAGAGAGGGAGAAAGAGAATATATGGGTCAATATAAGCAGACTCTTAAGAGCTTATCCTTTATCATTGTAATAATCATAATATATTTTACTTTACAGCCACTCATAACTGAAGCCTCTGGGCACCCTAACAAAAATAGCTAAAAGAAAAAAACAGAAATTATATTAAACAAAGGAAATATGACTATAAAACCCCAATAGCCAGGAAACTAAATGAACAACATAAAACCTCCAAACAACAAAACTACAATGAAACAAAGAGGGGGTGGGGAACCTTTTCATGAGCTTTACCCTGAAGAATTCCATGTGGTGAAATCACATCTGTTTAAAGCACCATAATTTATCGATATGACATCAAACTAGGAACCAGCCATTGTAAACCTTTCCCGCAGAAACTCTCAGAAAACTAACCAGGTGGTCGGTAGGAGAGAGGGAGGGGGTCTGAACATGTAACTGGGGCAGCGGCGGCTTTAAATTTTTATGCTCAAATTCATCTATGTGAAGTTCTACATCGTGGTATACGGAGATGCAAAAATTAGTTCAATCCCTGGGTAAGCAGAATGTATAAGGACTTTTAAAAAATTCCCTGAAATAGTTTATCCCTTAGGATTCAATGAAGCCATCTCAAACTGTTGCTGAATGTACTGATTTCAAGAATGGATCCACTTTAGAACTAGCCACTGAGTTCCAAATGCCAGGAAAGTCTCTAGGAAAGGTACTCTTTCTAATTGTCCACTGTTTTATTTTGTCATTAGTTACCACCACCAATCTCTTACTTTGCCTAATATATACATTAAAGTATATGTATATGTGAATTCATGCAAGTATGCATGCCTATAGGTATGTCTGTGTACTGAAAAAAAGTACACAGTCACTCCTCTGTATCTCAAGGGTCTGCATTTGCAGATTCAACCGTGGATGAAAAATATCTGAAAAAAAATGCAATGAAGCCTGGTGCCAGTGCCTCATGCTTGTAATCCTGGCTACTCTGAAAATCATGGTTCAAAGCCAGTCTGGACAAAAAGTCTTTGAGACTTGTATCATCAATTAACTACCAAAAGGCCAGAAGTGGAGCGGGAGAATGAATAGCCAAGTGCAATGTCAGCCTGGGCAACATAGCAAAGACTGTGTCTCAAACAACAAACTCTGTTCATCTATAAAGCAGCTAGGCATGGAGCCGATCCTGCCTTTCTGATGCTGTAGCTATTTCAAAGCTAGAAATTCCTGTCGAGGGCAGTGAAATATACGTCATAGAGAGGAAATGAAGAGGAGGGGAGCAGATGAATGGAGAAGATAGTCAATGTACATATATGAAGAGGAGATGGGCGCGGTGGGGAGATATGGAAAAGAACAATGAAAGGGGTAAGCCCTTTCTACAAATATTTAAAGATGACTTTAAAAAATTATACAAATAAGCACAAGAAATTCCTGTTGACCCATAGTTCTACCATGAATGTTTGTTCATGGTGTGAGCAATATTCCCCTGCCAAGCAATTATTTCCCACATCCCTGCCATACCTCCCTATCGAATATAAGAAGCAGAACCTGCTGGGGAAAACTCTTTAAAAGATATGCAGCAGGGTTCTCTGTAATCCTAGCTAGAAAGGAGGTTGAGACCTGAGGATTGTCATTCAAAGCCAGCCCAGGCACGAAAGTCTATGAGACTCCTATCTCCATTTAACCAAAATAGAACTTGAAAATGATGGCAGAGCTAGCGCTGGTGGCTCATGCCTGTAATTCTAGCTGCTCAGGAGGCTGAGATCTGAGCATCGAAGCCACCCCATGCAGGAAAGGCCATAAGACCTTTATCTCCAATTAACCACCCCAAAACTGGAAAAGGAGCTGTTGCTCAAAATGGTAGAGCACTAGGCTTGAGCAAAAGAGCTCAGGGACAGTACCCAGACCCCAAGTTCAAGTCCCATGACCACCAAAATATATGTATATGTGTGTATCATATATATATATATATATATATATATTATATATATATATTTGTACATCTAGAATAGTTCAGAGCCATGACTTGGACACCCTGTATCCTCATTCATTTTCATTGCTGGATTTAACAGGAGCTTCTGTGAGCCTTCCTGGATATACACAAAGACCTTATCTTCCTCCAAACACACACACACACACACACACACACACACACACACACACATGCAATTACCAAAGTACTTGATTAGCAAGACAGAACGTTAAAATGATGAGAGAGCTAGTGTTGGTGGCTCATACCTGTAATCCTAGCTACTCAGGAGACTAAGATCTGAGGATCATGGTTCCAAGCAACCTCAGGCAGGAAAAGCTATGAGATCCTTATCTCCAATTAACCACCTAAAATCTGGAAGAGGAGCTGTGGCTCAAAGTGTAGAGCACTAGCACTGAGGAAAAAAAAAACCCACAGGGGCAATGCTCAGGCCCTGAGTTCAAGCCCCAAAACAGACAAATAATAAATAAATACAGGAAATGGCGCTGTGGCTCAAGAGGTAGAGCACTCACCTTGAGCTGAAGAGCACAGGGATAAGCGCCCAAGCCCAGAGTTCAATCCCCACGACTGACAAAAAGAAAAATAAATAAATGCATACATCAATAAATAAATAAATGCTGAACGATACAGTACGAAAAAAACATTTTTTCCCAAATGGTTCTTCATCCTGGTATGTTTTCAGGTTTTCACTAAACTGGAAGTGGCACTGTGGCTCAAAGTGGTAGAGCACTAGTCTCGAACAAAAGAGCTCAGGGCCAACACCTAGGCCCTGGATTCTAGCCCCACAACCAACAACAAAAAAAACATGGGAGGCTTTTTCCAGGCCCACAAACATACCCAGGACCAGACATGAGGATGGCCTTTGAGAAAAGCCCTGCACTGGGTCAGGGCAAGTAAATGAAGATTTTATTATTTTAGTATTTCAGAAGATTGCATGTTGATATATTGCCTAAGCAGGAGAAAAGAAAACTTCTCTTTTATATAGCCAATAAAAACTATCATCTAGCTTCTTTCAGGGAATGAGTATTGTAATTCTGTAAATGTCGATGCCGCGTAATAAATGATATGACTATTACAGCCAAACTTTGGAGAAGCCAAGGCTCTCATTTAGAATAAAGTGAGTCTGAATTCCCTTACTGAGCTGGGCTCAAAACCTACTTGGACATGACACCCTATGAAGAAAAGTCACAGCTGGACTGGGGAGAAATTCTTGGAAGGATGAAAACCTGGCTGCGTTCTCTCTGCCCCAGCACATCAGGCAGAGGGGCACTGGGCCTTGCTGCCCACCATGTACCCTCCAGGAATGGCCCATGCACCCTCATCAGCACCCCAAAAGCAGTTATTGGTTTACTCATACACTTGATAGCACCCACTCAGTTTGACCAATGCGTGGAGTTTGGGGTTTTTCTTTTTTAGAACTGCGCACTGTGGATCTGAAATAGTTCAGAGCCAAGATATTCATTTTCATTGCTCGATTTCAGCAGAAGGAACCCCCTGGGCATAGTGAGCCTTCCTGAACATACAAAAGGACCTTTCCTTCCTCCAAACACAAGAGGTACCACCAGCACATAGAAGAGAAAGGGAAATGGGCCTGGATGCTGTCCCTCAGCTCTTCAGCTCAAGGCAAGTGCTCTACCACTTGAGCTGCAGCACCACTTCTGGTTTTCTAGTGGTTTATTGGAGATAAGAGTCTCACAGACTTTCCTGCACAGGCTGGCTTTGAACCGTGATCCTCAGATCTCAGCCTCCTGAGTAGCTAGGATTATAGGCGTGAGCCACCAGTGCCCGGCTGGCCTAAAATTTTCTTGTGACCAAAATATCCTTCTGGCCCAGCACTGATGGCTCATGCCTGTAATCCCAGATATTCAAGAGGGTGTAGTTCACAGCTAGTCCAGGCAGGGAAGACCATTAGACAAGACTCTTATCTCCAACTAATGACCAAAAAGCTAGAAATAGGGCTGTGACTCAAGGAGTAGAATGTCAGCCTTGAACGAAAAGGCTAAGTGACAGTAAACAGGTCCTAAAGTTATTAACTTTAGAAATAGAATGGGAATTAAAACAAAAGGTAATTTGAAAGGAGTTTCTTTGTATGACCAAAGGTCTATTTTATTTAGGTTGACTAATCAAAAGCCAAAGTGGGGAGATCACTTGGAAATAGTGGCAAAATTATTATGATGTCCTCTATTCCCTACATGGAATGACACATTTCCATATACATCAAATAGGTAAAGACCCAGGGTCAATGTTTCATTTTATAGTGAATAGAAGAAAGATCAGTAAGCTCCAAAATGCAAGAACATGAAGAAAGGGAAATATCCTCTCCTTTGTTCATTCAATTTTGTACACCTTACATTTCATTTTGTACACATCATACCCCAGGCAAAGCCTATTTTAGGACAGGCAGAGGGGCTGGCACTGTGTGAATAGCAGTTCACTCACACCAGGAGGGGGACTAATACACAGTTTATTTTAAAAGAAAATAATAATAGCAGGTTTTAGCCAATTAAATATCAATTTGCTGCAAAGGACTTCAGTATTATGATTTCTTTTCCATTTTTTACCTGTATAGTCAAATCAGTAAGGTCACCTCTTATTCAATCTAATGTGCATCTTTTCAAAAGTGTGAGCAATGTTTTGGGTTTTGAATCAGCATTTGCGTTTAGCAAATTAGTTCAGGTTTGCCTGTTTCTGGTGTATGGATCCATTCCAGATCTGTTTTTAAGCATCAAGTTTTTGAAGGATTATTTTTTTGAATTCATATACTTTCTTAATCCCTTAATCCGTTCAGGAAAAAAAAAAGTCCAGATTGTCAAACCAACACAGGAGAAAACCTCAACGAAGCAGCAAATAAAAAAAAAAAAAAGAAAGAAAACAATAGATAAATAACCAGAGGGTACATATTGTTCATCTTTTGTTGAGGTTGCAATGTGGCAAGTTGGAAATAGAAGAGAGAGGGTTGCAATATTGCACATGGCCATATTGTCACTGCTCTAACCAGCCCACGTTCACGGAGCTGCCAATTATTCCCCAGACACCATTTTTTTCCTTCAGATTGATCTCCTGCTTAAGGCTGTTTCACACCCATGACTCTGAAGCTTCCCTCATGGCATGTTGGCTAATTAAGAGCAAAATCCATCTCTTGATGAAATAATGCTGCCACTGAACAGGAATTGTACATTTTTTTTAATTCTTAATCAGGCTGGAAGGAGCAATATTCTAACACTTGTATTAAGCATAAGAAAAAGGTCTATAGCTGGCAATTAGCAATGATGAAAAGGACAGCGATTTAAAGCATGTTGCAGTGACATTTTTATCAAATTAAATGAGTTTGCTAGGCCCACCAGCTGCATATGCTTATTGTCATTTACTGTTTGGACAGCAACACATCAGCCACTGAGTATCAGGAGGTGCGGAATTTAATAAGTCATTTTGACACTGGTGTGAAACGAGCAGATCAGCATTCTGAGGAATGTGTTCACACTCTGAACAGACAGGCAGACATCCTAAGCATGCGAGGTGACACCAATCTACAGGAAGAAAAGATGAAAAGCGAGCTAGGAAGCCGGCAGAAGCCATGGAGGGGGCAGAGGGGGCCACAGAAGCACACACCACGGGGAAAGAAGGAAAGGTATGGGCACACATCACACCACATCACACTGCCCACGTGTTGGGTTAGACAGTTCATTTAAACAGGCAAACACCTTCACTAGAGCATCTATTCTAATCACTGGAAACTAACATTTTTTAAGTTAAAAACCTCCAATGTGCCCCTATAACGACCATGGAAAGAAAACTGATCAATCTTCAAATTGGTTCCACTCCCCTGGGCTCCAAACACAGCATGTGATGCAAAAGACACAAGAAAAGCCTTTGTCTGCTGGGAAAACAAAACTTTTACCCTAGCAAGGGTAAGAGAAGCTGGACTTGGTTTTGATTTATGATGGAATGGAGGGTATAGGTTGCTTTCAAAACTCTTGCTTGGCAAATGAGATTGTGGAATGACATTTTGAGAACCCCAGAAGCTATTTATGTCAAAGCAGAGATCTGATACCAGTGTCTTAACCATGTACCTGGCACCAAAGTTAAAAACACACTAGATAGTCGATTGCCAATTACCTCTTACACACGCAGGTGTAATTTACAGCCTAACAAAGGTGACTGGTAATTAGTTCATGGCTTCAGAAGTTGCTAATGCCATCTAGTGGAAACAGTAAATGAGATCACTTGTACATCAAAGGAACACCTCAAATCCCAGACACTATACTGCTACATATTCAGAAATTTCAACTGCATGCAAGAGTCCAGTCTCGAATATATCTCAAAACAATTCACTATGGTGCTCTCAGAAGACAAAGACATGCCTTGTAAAACAAGACTGGCCCAGAATAAGCTTAAATACCTCCCCTGTACGTGAAATGATGGTTAGCCCCACTACAATGCCACTGGCATGACTCTACAACCCTTTTTTCCATCACTTTTCCCAATTCATCTTCTAGACTCCAGAATCTGAAGATGAGCCATTTGATAGATTTTTTAAAATAATTGTTTTTACAAGTCTAGTGGGTTTAGTAACACCTGAAATATCTCTTGAAATAAATTTTTACCTAAAAAACAGTTTAAAAGAAAGTATATGCATATTGCTGGCTTCATCCTAGAAATTGTCTGATTTTCAGTGGACACCTAAAAGATATTTTCTGATCAAGAAGGAAAGCATTGACAGGTGGACCTGTTGCAACAATGAGAAGTACAAGTTGTCATGTCCAAAACGAGCTTTACAAAGTCGGTGCGGGCAGGGGGGAGGGGGGGGGGTTGCGGGGGGGGGGGGGGGGGGGAGGGGGCGGAAGGAGAAGGATTGGGATTGGGGGGGAGGGGGGAGGCTGGGAAGGGATGTGAAGGGTAAACCAAAGGAGGAGGCTGCAATGCTTGGTAAGAAATGTACGCATTATCTGCCCATGTAATTGTAACCCCTCTGTACAGTATGTTCACAAATAAAATTAAATTAAATTTAAAAAAAAAAAAGAAGGAAAGCATTGGAGAGTGCAGGTATCCTGTCAAATGGTCACCAAGGACCACATAGCAGCAATACCCTGTCTCAAAAAAAAAAAGAGTTAAAAATAGAAAGTACTTTTTTCCTGTATACACTCATCTTAGCATTCCTATGTTGAATTATTTAGTATGTTTATAAAATAAAGTATTTTGATTAGGAAAATATAGTCAAGCCACATGTAAAATCTTTAAAGAAAAGTTGAGTGTCAGTACCTCACTCATATAATCCTAGCTACTCAGGAGGCTGAGCTCTGAGGAACATGCTTTAAAGCCAGTCTAGGCAGGGAAAGCCCATAACACTCTTATCTCCAATTAACCACAAAAGAAAAATAAAAGCCAGAAGTGGAGCTGTAGATCAAATAGTAGAGTGCAGCCTTGAACAAAAAATTCAGAAACAGTGCCTGGACCTACATTCAAGCTCCAGAAGTATCAAAGGAAAGAAGGAAAGGAGGAAAGGAAGGAAGGAAGGAAGGAAGGAAGGAAGGAAGGAAGGAAGGAAGGAAGGAAGGAAGGAAGGAAAGTGTCTCTGATCAAGGTTCATTGTATGCATAGGTTCACATGACAAAATAAAGCCCCTTATGTAACTAACTGATATTAAATTTTGGTTTCAGCATCTGAAGATTACAAACTGTTCACTTAACTCCAGGGTATAAACTGCTAAATTTTATCTTCATGTATAATACTTATACAATTTGTGTCCTATGATATATTAAAAAATGTATATGGTGGTCGTTATAATTGCACCCTTCTTCTAGCAATGAAAATGTAATTAATTACTGTCAGAATTTGTTTAAATACACAAATATATAAAGAAAATTAAAATCACCAAGAATTTTACCACCCAGAGATAGTCTCATTTACTATGTTATTTCTTTAAAGTTCTTTTTCTATGCATAATTTAACACAGTGGAGATTATATTACATATTCTGATTTTAAGTACAATTAACCCAAGAAGAGTCATTCATAAGTCCTGGTTGAAAAATATTATAAAGAGGATCTTAATCACAGATTGTATCTGCCACTAGGAGTTTATTCATTTTTCATAATTAAAAAAAAACTATACACTCAGGTCATTCAAAATGAGCTCTAAGAAGCATAAAATTATTACTTGAGTTCTTTTGTCTATGAAAGCTTTCATGTTGTTGAGTAGAAGTCTATCACAGTGTGGAGAGATGAAGAAATTACTTTTTGTGTTTAGTAGTTCTACATTTGTATGTTATAGGCTTTGTTTAGGACAGGAAAGAAATGGGGTTTAGGTGTGTAAAAACTAGCAAGTAATCCATCTGAACAATGAAGAGGACAGGTGTCAGAATCTCCAGGATACTGGTTTCTAGACTCACAGATATCAACATTCATGGACGGTGATGTGCCCTTATACAAATGGTACAGTATTCGAATATGATGTATACACACCATCTTGTAGACCTCAAGTTATTTCTAGTTGATTTATATTACCAATTACAAGTAAATTCTATGTAATCTTGTACTGGGTCTATGGAATGATGACATCTATGCATGTACAAGTACAGTGACTTCTTTTTTCTTTTTTAATATTCTTAGAAAGACACTAATGGTTCACACCTGTAATCCTAGCTACTGAGGAGGCTGAATTCTGAAGATTGAGATTGAAAGCCAGGCAGACAAATCTGAAAGACTCTTATCTCCAATTAATCACCAGAAAACTAGACATGGAGATGTAGTTTAAGTAGTAGAACATCAGCTTGGAGCAAAAAGCCAAATGAAGCCAGGCAGTAGTGGCTCACACCTGTAATCCTATCTACTCAGGGGGTTGAGATCTGAGAATCACAGTTCAAATCCATCCTGGGAAGGAAAGTCTGTGAGACTCTCATCTCCAGTTAACCACCAAAAAGCTGAGCTATGTCTCAATAGCAAAAAAAAAAAAAAAAAAGCTCAGGGACAGTGCCCCAGACCTGAGTTCAAACCCCAGGACAAACTAGAAACCTTGAGTACTGGCACATAAAAATCATCATCATCCAGTATGTTCACAAATAAAATTAAATTAAAAAAAAAATCATCATCATCATCATCATCATCATCATCATCATCATCATTTTGGTCCAGTGTTAGCTGTATCCACATACATGGAATCTGTGGATACAAAAGGCCAATCGTATTTCCTAACATTGACGAAAATAGCAAAAACTAACACTGATAACAAATGGAAACTTTACAGTCCCTAGATTCACCCTGAAATTATACATCTCTTTGAAAACATCTGACACAGAAAATCCTAGGAATCTTAACAAAGTAAGCGGTTATCTGTGAATTGCTTCCCCTCATGACTTCCTCGTTTCTAAGGCCTTCCTTCCTTCCTCAGTAAAATTCTGAGTAATTTTTCAACTGTTGTACAACTTAAGACATTGCAAGATCTTCTAGTACTGTCTCTACAAAGTACCAGGGCAATTCCCTTTTTCGTTCAGCATCCATCCTCCTAACCTGCAATGTAGTTTTTGGCATGTAGTTCTCTAACAAGAACTCCAAAATCTGACTGATTATTTTGTTCCTTTGTGACTGATTTTTGAACTTGTTATGTAAGAGCCCTTCTTTAGTGTCATTTACCAAAAGAGCCAGGCTGAGATCAGAAGTACACCTCCTTTCTGAGACATTATCAGGACCTCTATGAATCCTTCCAACCTTCATGAAGGTCTTTCATCTCAAGAAACTTTTCTTCTGAGTATAGCTTGGATTATAATAACTTCTGTTTGATTTGAAGGGTAGATTCTACCTCTCAACACCACCTGTCATTTTGGCTGCTTTCTCTGGCTTCCCTGTCTACTGTTTCCTTCATCACTTTTATCATTTTTCCCCTCCATATTCTGGGGGGAAAAAGTTTTATTTTCTACAATATGTACTCTACATTGCAGATTTTTAACCTTTCTAACTTTCTTATCATCCTCCATTATTTTTTCCTTTTTTTTCATCCTACACTGCTTTTATAGACAGTACAAACATAAGCATCCTTGGTTTAAAAGATGTTCTTATTTTCTAGGGTTTTTTTTGTTTAAATTTTACATGTGACTTCATTGTACTTACTAATTTTTAACTAATATTATTACCCCATACAGGGCAATCCATAGAATTCCATCGACTGATCACTCCAGACACGGATCTGGAAATTTCTCAAAAACAGCTCCAGAAATGTGACCTCATACACACATTATCTACAGCTCCCAATTTAAAGTTACTCACCAACCTTGTCAATCTATACTTCTCTTTCTCCATGGTGCTTGTCTCTCACCCAATAACCTCAAAGTAATCACAAAGAATTGGGGTGTTTCATGACAGATTTCACATCCAGGTGTTTGGAATGATTCCTCATTCCAAAGTCTATTTTGTGATCGCTCTGATATGGTTTATTTTGTGTGATGTCACACTCTACCAATCCCAACTGCAGAGCTCTTCTCAATGTTGTGGCTATCAGAACCTGCATGTTCACAGACTAAAAGCCAAGTCCCTTGCAATAATGATCATACTTGAGCACTCTTTTAGGAGTAATGCAGAATTTTTCATGGTAGGATGTATTTAAACTATTCTCCACCCTGGATCTTTGTTTTCCTTAGAAGATACACATACACACACACACACACACACACACACACACACACACACACACACACACACACACACCTTCACCATGGTGGACATGTGTCTTTCCCAGAACCAAGCCAGTTGGAAATGCAGTGAACCGATGACACAATAGAGCCATGTAAGGCTTCAAGGATGCTCACTCACAGCAAGGTAGGCCCCTCACCCAGCCCCACTCCTCAAGTCTTTGGATCCTAACAAACCTAAAGATGCTTCTTGTTTTGTTTTTACCTCTCCTCAAATATACATACTGTATTTCAAAGAACCTGAGGTCGATTCAATCTGCAACAAATCGAAGGACCACAGATTATGGAATGCACTGTGGAATTTTGGTCTTCAGGGTTAAATAGCCTAGAGAGCCAAGCCCTATCTCACTCAGCATCTTAATTACTACCTTTTTGACCTTGGAGAACTATGTAAAGTCTCCAACCTTCCATTTTCTTGTCTTAAAAGTATGTTACGATGATTGTACCTTTCTACAAAGTAATTAAGAGAATTCCACAAAACATTGGTAGTAAAATACTGACTTTAACACAAGACAGCTTGGATGAATTCAGCCTATATTACCTCTATGAAGCTCCATTTAGTTTGTGAGAAATACTCAGAAACAAGACTATCGATGAGTAGATGGAGTAGTCTTAGGGAATGTGACAAGACCCCATTTCAAAAGCACTAAAGCACTAGCCACAAAAGAAGAAGAATAATAGAATGTCATGGATGTCTCTTGAAAGTTCTAAGCCTAAAGGAGGGCAGGCTCCAAGCCCGTACACATTTTATGTGAAGCTGAAAATGCATTGTACAATACATGCTATGTTCTACAGACCTGGAGGCCCCTCAAGCTTGAGATCTCACAGGGAGATAGTGTGAAAGCTGCAGGAACAGAATTTCAAAATGTACTGTGACTTGTTGGAGATATTCTCTACAATGTTTGTCCAGAGACACAAAAATCTTCTCTTTTATAGTAGAATGCTTCAAATATGTAAAATAAAATATGATAAATCCCCTCTTCTCTTTAGCTAGGTTCTACGCCTGCCATTGATAATTTTGAAATATTCTGTATTCCATAGTCTATTTGTTATAGTAGTGAGGCTACTCTAACCTACATATACTTTAACCACCAATACTCCTCACAGGCATCTATCTTTAAGAGGTTAAAAAAAAAATAACACCACACTAAACATATGTGAGGAAATGTATAACTGGGGAAAGGTGGAAACAGCTAGATACAGCCATCAATAAGAGAAAAGTTGAATGAATTATAACGTACTCATACTAAGGAATATTATGCAGCTATTATGAGTTGTCTCTGTGCCTCCCAACAGAGTTAAAGATAAATTATATAATGCCATTAGAAATGCTTAATACAATCTCATTTTGGTTTTAAAACAGAAAAGATCCCTACATCTCCAAATTATATGTATGTTCAATTACATAAGGACATAAAAAGTATATGAAAAAATACATTTTTAGCATTAATTACCTCAGGAACTTAAATGTGTCAGAATACATGTTATAGGAGACAGAAAGAACTTAACAGAGTAGAAGCATATCTCAGGGTAATATTGAATGAAAAATATACAACAAAAGATTGAGTCATAAGCTAGCCACTAGTGGCTCACACCTGCAATCTTAGTTACTCAGGAGGCTGAGATCTGAGGATCACAGTGCAAAGCCAGCCCAGGCAGGAAAGTCTAGGAAACTCTTATCTCCACTTACACGCCAAAAAAGCCACAAGTGGAGCTGTGGCTCAAGTGGTAGATTAGGCCTGAGTAGAAAAGCTCAGAGAAAGCACCTAAGCTTTGAGTTTAAGCTCCTAAACTGGCGCATACACAAAAAATTGAATTGTTAAATATTGACTCAAATATTTAAAATTGAATATGTATGTAGCTAAGGATGGTGTCAACTTATGTGAAACTCGTCTTTCTTAAATGCTAATGTTTTAATATTACTTTTAGAATAAAAGAATAGTGAAAAATAAAAAGAACAAGCTTTAGCCTCTTTCTAGACTGGGCTGTTGGTGCTGCATAGAGAACATTTTTTCAACTTCAGCCTAGATTTAACGATACATGCTGGGATTGGGATTATGGAATTGTCTTGTCAAACTCAACCATCCATATTACCGTAAAGGTGAAGTTTTCCTTGAAAAAAAAATTCCCATTGTCAATCATTCCAGACAGAATTCAAACTTGGAATAGGATATAAGAATATTCCTAGTCAGTTTTGCATTGCTATAATAAAATAACTGTGGCTGGCTAACTTTATCAAGAAAAATTGGCCTATTTAGCTCACAATTTGGGGGACATTTCATAGTTTTGCCTAATGGCATCACATCATAAACAAGAAGCCAGAGAGAGAACAGGATCTCACAATCCCTTACTTGACTTTAAGACTAGGCGCCATCTCTTAATGGTTCCACCTCCTAGAAGAACATTTGCCACTCTGCTTCTAACATCTGAACCTAGCGGGGAAACACTTAAACCATACCTAAAGCATAGCAGAAGACTCAAGAAGCATGCCTTCGACTACAATAGCTAATTGAACTTTAACATCCCTATGGTTCACTCAGAGATCTCATTAAAATGAAGATCTTAATACAGTAGGTATTGGGTATCTTAGTATAGTAGGTATTAGGTAGGCCTGAGATTCTGCATTTCTAATAGTATTCCAAGTGCTGCCGTTGTTGCTGCTGCTGGTGGTAGTGGTCTTTGAACCACACTTTCCACAGCCAGGGGGGAGCCACAAGCATGGTTGGGGAGGTGGCGGGGGGTGTTAAGATGCCTCAAGCAAAACAAGAGGAAGACTGAGAGCTAGTTGACTGGTTTACCAAACACTGTGGAGATGAGTCCTGGCCAGTGCCACAGCTGTACATGAACTTGCCCTCCACGATCCATGAACCTCCTCTGAAGTCTTAAGAGTAATCTCAGTCTCTGCTAGACTGATGCCTGGAGAGAATTAGCTCATCCTTACATGCACAGTCATTAGCCAAGGCTGGTCTAGGTCCCAGGAGGTCAAAGAGAGGGGTTCAAAAGGCTCACCAGCAGGCACTGGCTCCCTTGAGGTGTTCTCAGACCAAGCAGAAACTGCTGAGGCAGCTAAGGTGGAGGAAGGAATATGGAGGCCTTGTTTCTGAAAAGGGAGCAGTATTCTGGTATGATAGTCAAATAACACAAAAATCATGCTAACATGGCTAAAACAGTAAAGGGGCTTATTTTCCCATAAAACGAGAAGTCTGGAGGCCCCACAGTGTGCCACAGTGATCCCTCACCTAGGGCGGGAATTACGTTCCAGAGACCCCCCACAATAGGTGAAAATCTGTGAAGTAGCAGTATTACATTTATTATATATGTGTACATACATATATATGTATGTATAATGGCTTTATAACCCCTTCCCACTCTCCTACAAACCTTTCCCACTCTCTTATTAACCTTTCCCACACTCTTATAAACCATTCATATGCTCTTAAACACTTTCTACACTCTTATACCTACATAACTTTAACAACATGAAAAACTCTATGTGAGTCCTCACCAGTGAAGTATACGACAACGTGAATGATGAAGACCATGAATCACGGAGCTGTGCAGTGCTGATGGCAATGTAGGTGATGACGATGAGATGGATGTTCTGCACAACTCTTCTGAAGGCACCACTTCATCAGGGGCGACATCAGGCGCAGCAGATACTGTCCTGAGCTGTAATTTCTAACTAACGGTGGAGGAGTCACTTATCTCTTCATCCGAGTGATGAACATAGTTATGGGGAGTTGCTGGGACTTTTTCTTCTGGGTGAGAAGCTTTTTATAAACTGACATGACATTCTCAATTGTATTTCTGAAGTGCAATGAACAAAGCATCTCGGGGTGCCAGCTTCAGCCACTCGCTGAAGTTCTTTGGCCATTCTGACCATGGTTGCAAGACAATTGAGTGTTAGGCCAACCTCCTCTTCTCCAACCCCTAGTTGGTCCGTCTTGTTCCTCATCCTCTTCTTCACTTGCTGATTTCATCTCATCCATGTCAACAACTTTTTCAGGCTTATAGCTCCCTTCCTCGATGATGGATGTGAACACGTCATTCATATACTCCTCTGCTCCGGCTTTGTCTGCAGAGGCAGCTTCCCCATGCAAGGACATGTTCTTGAGACCAAAGCATCTTTGAAATTTGTCAATCCAGCCCTTGCTGGCACTGCATGAGGTTGGTCTGGTAGAAGAAGCACTAGACACTTCTGCTTCTGAGTCATCATCCTCATATTCATCCTCATCACCATCAAGAATGTCTGCGCTTTCCACAAAACTATTATAAAGTGTCTTGGTCTTTGTCCAGATGCTGTTGCTATCCAGTGAGACATTCTTCCTGTAGTCATTTATCCACAAGGCCAAGGCAGACTCCATCCTCACAGTGGCCTTATTGCAAGAAGTGACCACCCTCTTTGCAGTCTTGTTAAAAGTCACCATTGCCATAGACCTAATAATATTCTTCTCATCCTTCTTTATGTAGCAAACAGTAGGTTTGTTAATCCCATAATCGTGTAGCTTTTGCCTTCATTTAACACGTGGAGAAGTTCCACCTTTTCTTTGATGGTGAGCATCTTTCTTTGGAGCTTGGGTTCACTGCCAGAAGCCTTAGGCAGCACAAAATGTTTGGGTGACATTGTGGGGCTTGAAATAAATTCAAACTTTGATGAAAATTTCACAAAAAATACAACACCAAAGAGCAACGCTACATGCAGCAACCGTACATTCATGTGAAATGAACAAGGAAAGATGCCAAACATAGGGGCAAAGAGAGGGAAAACAAACAAACCGATACTATGGCTACTGAGCCAATCAGCACCCAGGATACAGAACACCGTGCTGTGGTTGGTCGCTTTCTGTTCCACCGGCCAATAGTGTGCTGTGTACAATCCTAAATTGGCAAACTTGCACAAATAGTAGTGACGTACTGTATTTCCTTTGTGCCTTTGTGTACAGTATGGTATTCATCCGCTGATCAAGTACATACTGTATTTTATTCCGATTCAATATTCTTTTAATATGTTTGAATTAACATTTTAAATATTTTATATTGTTTTACATCTTTAGGCAAAATTAATTAATATCATAAATATTATATAAATACCTATCTACTGCAAAATCCTGCCATGTAGCAAAACCTCCACAATACAAAATTAAATATACTTTTTTAAAAAACCTATGACACAGTGAAGCTGCAATAAGTAAACCACAATATAGCAAAGGATGACTATAAGGCTGACTCCCAACCCAATGACACCATTAAGGAGCCAGTTTCTTTCTATGTTTTCACTCTGTTTTCACTGGAGATGACAGGCACTCACCACTGCACCAACCACTGAATGAGATGAAGTCTCTGCTGGCCTTAAACCACAATCCTCCAATCTCTACCTCCCAACTAGCTAGGACTACAGACTTGAGGCACCATGTTCAGACTTGTGACCCTTTTTAACCAAAATAAAGAAGAACAGCTCCACCTTCTTCCAGTTCTCCTTCCAGCTCACTAGCCAGAATCATTCAACAGGTCCTATACCAACTTCTACAAAGGGTAATGAGAGTCTGGTACCCCATGAAGGACATAGCTGTGTAATACCTAGACAAAACGCTGGTCTGTCCACAGGGATATACTTGGATTGGAGATATGTTGGAATTAGAGAGGGAGAATGACTCTGGGGAAGGTAGAAAGCAATGCCTTCAATGCCTGAAGCGGGGGAAGCCATGAGAAGGGGTATATTCGAGGTATTTTTCCCATTGATAAAATGGTAAATGTTCAAGGAACCCTCATTGGTTTATAACCAACACTAGAAAGCAAGGGAAAAGAATATCAAGGAGGTAGAGATCAAGTTTTGCCAAGACCTTTAACACTGTCCGTGAAATGGCTCTGCACTGGATTCAACCGCACACAACAGCAAACCTAAAACAAGTGACTACTCAAAGTTAGAACTAGACTTCTAGGGTTCAAGGCTGCTGTTCTGTTGAATCCAGATACATTCCCACCATGAGCTGTGAGGGAAGAAAGGACATTTCCTGTTGCACACACACACACACACACACACACACACACCATATCCGATGGGCCAGAAGTGAGTGGCATAGCTAAGTTATAAGGAAGACCAGAAAATGTACTGTTTATTCCAAGAAGCCATATACCTCACCAATAAAAACCTAAGGCTACAGTATCACTAAGGAAGGACAGATACAGTGAGCTGACAAATAGCTGTTTCTTCCACGGTCCAAATCATTTACCCTAAAACTATCCATATGTATTTTTTTAGAACACACCTATCCCTTCCAGGAAAGAGACACCACACAAGCAACAACTGCACTGAGCTCAAATCCTGAGTCCACAACTGGTACCCTGCACTCACCAGGTCCAGATGTAGCTCTTCTGGTCAGGCAATGTAGGTATTTATATTAATTGATCTTGATAGACTCAGGGTAAGTTATCTTCCCATCACACTCCTGAAATTAGAATGGTAGAGAAGAAATCAGATAGAAGCAATAACGAACCACATTTGGAAGCAAGAAGAGTAGGAAACAGGGGCTGGGAAGGTGGCTCAGTGGTAGAGCGCTTGCCTGGCATGCATGAGGCCCTGGGTTCCATTCCTCAGCACCACATAAGCAAAAAGAAAAAAGCCAGAAGTTGCGCTGTAGCTCAAGTGGTAGAGCGCTAGCCTCGAGCTGAAGAGCTGAGGGACAGCACCCAGGCGCAGAGTTCAGGCCCCACGACCAGACCCAAAAAAAAAAGAAGAGTGGGAAACAGTTTGTATTCATTGTTATGTAGCAAGATACTTCTTGATAGTGAGTCAATTCCTTACACCCCCAAGCAGTCCCTCATTCACCTCCCCCAGAATAATGCCCTTATCTGTAACCCCTGGGATTTTTCCCCTCTTTCCTTGTCCATTCTTTGACCATGTCAGTAATGGGTCTTGGAGAAAACCCAGGCCATCCCTTTTCACATCCTCTTCCTGCTAATTCAGGCTCAGCAGCCCAGGCATTGCTGTAGAGACTGATGCTCAGTGGCTCTTTCCCCAATCTGATACCCTCAAATTTTTAGTAGGCTCCCAAGGTACTTGTCTCCATATGTGCAAAACCAGAGCCCAGATCTCATTTAGGCAGACTTTTCAAGCTCAGAGTCTCAAGCCTCTTACATACTGGCTTCTGTTCTGGCTCTCTTGCCTCTCTTGCTCAGTGTAGTAGCAACTGAAAGAAAATCTGCAATGGGTTCTGATTTTTTTTCAGCCAGTTAAGCTGATTTTCACCATATGGCAGAGAACCCTTAAAGGAGAATGCTTGAAGAAGGCTTAAGGGGCCACAATGTTAGCCTCTTCTTAGGACTGTCACACTTCACTATACCAATGGATCTGGTTATCTTAGCACTTTTAATACCCCAGATTACTAGGCTCTCAGTCAAATTAGAATTCAGGCTACAACACAGATTGCCTCCTTAGCAGATAGCATTTCCTGAACCCCAAGACAGGGACACAAGAGGTTTCTCTTTCTTGCTGTTGTTTTTAAGGTACTTATAATGTACTGTGTGATTTTTTTTGTTTCTTTTGTATGTTCTTCCCCCATGATATAACCCCTGTTCTCACTGTATTTGATACCAGTGCCCTGCATCTTGTATATACATTTTTATAGTTTGGGGAGGGGAAGGGAAATTACAAAATGCAGAAAGAAGGTTGACCCATTGTAACAATGAGATGTACAAGACATTATGTTGAAAACAAACTTTACAGCTTCAGTGGGGGAAGGGAGAAGTTGGGGAGATGGAGAGGCAAGGGATGGTAGGGGAAAAACAAAGGAGGGGGTAACAATGCTCAATAGGAAATGTGCTCATTACCATGCTCATGTAACTGTAACCCCTTTGTACAGTATCTCTACAATACAAAAAATATATTTTTTTAAAAATGGCACTTCCTTCGACACCTGCTTGCAGACTGGTAAGCTTTTGGCTCAACCCAACTCTTTCTTGCAAGATTTTGCTAAAAGCATCAAGAAGCATCCAACATTACCAATGTTCTGACCTTTTTAACCATTTTCATAAACATATGATCTCTCTTCTGATATATAATTTGTTTTGCCATCAGTGAACAAGGGTTAGCGTCTCTCTATTCTACAATGTCTATCAGTGTCTGCGCCCTCACAGCCCACCATCTGCTTAGCTCTCCACTTCAGGACAAAATTCTGATTTGGTTGGAATTAGGTGCAGTTGTGTCAGACAACTCGGGATATATAATGGGTTTTTAAGATGGAAATTTATCTGGCTGCTAGTGGCGCAGAACTATAATCTTAACTACTCAGGAGACTGAGATACAAAGAACTGAAGTTCAAAGCCAACCTAGGGAAAAAGGTCTATGAAACTCGAGCTCCAAAGTAAGAAGAAAAAAAAATGGTGCTAGAGGTACTACTTGCTGAACAAGCAAGCCAACCAAACTCAGAGTTTGAGTTCAAACCCTAGTACTACCACCACCAAAAAAAGATCTCTGATGTTCCCCCCCCCCAAAAAAAATTATCACATGATATATATGTTTCATGTGACCAAAAAAATGATCATTTTATATAAATTTTATTAGCTTGATTGAATCATCCTATAATGTCTCAATAGATCAAAGCACCATATTATACCCCAAAATATGCACAATGATTATTTATCAGTTGAAAATGAAGCTTTTGCCAGGTGCTGGTGTCTCACACCTACAACCCTACCTACTCAAAAGGCTGAGATCTGAGGGTCATGTTTCTAAGTCAGCTGAAGCAGAAAAGTCCATAAGACTCCTCTTTCCAATTAACCACCAGAAAAACAGAAGTGGGGCTATGGCTCAAAGTGGTAGAGTGCTAGCCTTGAGTAACAAAGTTCAGGGATAGCACCCAGGCCCTGAATTCAAGCCCCATGACCAACAACAGAAGAAGAAAGAGAGAGGGGGGGGGAAGGAAGGAAGGAAGGAAAGAAAGAAAGGGAGGAAGGAAAGAAGGAAGGAAGGAAAGAAAGAAAGGAAGGAAGTCTTTTTAAGATCCACCACAGCCAAAAGAAGGCATATCAGCCATTCCCTACACCCCACCTTCCACCCCCCACCTCAATCATAGAGCTGTCAGCAGCTTTGGTGAGCAAGCTGGCAGGGAGAGAACACTAAAGACATGGGTGAGAAACACAGACTTCCCTACCTTCCTTTGCAACCCAGAACTACAGACCACAGGAAGAGGACAGGAGATGCTATAATCTAAAATATAACATGGAAGTTTTCATTACTTATCTGGAACTTCATATTTCATTTCTGTACGTCTGAACCCTGGCTTCCCATTAGGATCACCTGGGGAACTTTTAAATTACTGATGTCTGGGTCTTTTCCCCAAAGATTCATTTCACTGGTCTGGGGGAGCAGGCTGAGCACCTATATTTTTTTAAAAGGTGTCCAGGAAGTTTTGATGGACAACCTGGATGAACAAGCCACAGTTAGTAATATTAAATTAAGAACATTTTTTGGAACTTTCCCCAGATCTTTCCCCAGAGAATAGAGAACTAGCCCAAGTTCAGAAGGAAAAAATGGCCATATTACACAAGGGCACCCAAAACGTAGCATCTTACCGCCTTTGTGGAGATTATGATTGTCTTCAAGGAAAGAGCCAGGGTTATGATTCTTTGGGGCCACTACACCATCTTGCACTTGCTAGGTCCTTGGCAAGAGCTTAATATGTATTTATTGCCCTATTGTTAACCTCTAACCTCAATTCTAGAATAGATTGAAGTGTCTTTCCTGATGCACAGGGCAAACTAAGGTGACTCTAAAACAAAGCTCTATCTAGAAGCCAATGAAGAAGATAAAAAGCCCAATAGATATAGTCATGAGGACATGCTGGAAATTTTTAAAACATGTGATGACTGAATTCTGTAGTCCAAATTATGACCTCTACATCAAAATGGTTCCATAGTCAAGCAAACATGTGCCACACCAAGCTATGAGAAGTTCTGCCAGAAGGCTAAGGGGTCCACTGCCAGCTACCAAAACCTCTCAGTTTAGTGCCACCGACCATTTAAGTGAGAAAATACACGTCCATCGTGCCTTCATCCCCATCTGTCCTCACTAGACCCTGGGAGAGCAGCCTTCCTACTCATACAGCATCACCATCGTGGTCATGGGGAGCCCTGCTCCATTTAAAAAAAGAAAAAAAAAGACAGGGTATAGCAATAAGGGGCAGGGGGGAAGCCAAGAAGTTGTAAATTCATGAGCTAACATCCATGAGCAGCTTTAGTCTGTCAACACAAAGATGTCATGTCCCAAAGTAGAAGCCTCCTCCCTCCCCAAGTGCTCCTGACTCCTCCGAGCCCACATTTATTGTACAGCTCCATCAAAGAGACAGGCTGATTGCCAAACGCACCCAGTCCCAGTGCCAGGACCTGACACTTGAGAAATCGCCCTTTCCCGTGGCTAGATCCTGAAGCTGGTATCAAGAGAACACCCTTTTCATAACCTAAAAAGGAAAAGTGAATCATCTTAAGCCTGTTCCTGTATCAACCTAGCTTTCTCCTTCACCAGCCACGGTCTTTTGTCGGATTCAAAGACTTTTTTTTTTTTAGCTAGAAATAAAGTTTATTCCACTGTGATCACCAGCCTAGACAGAACTATGCTTCAGTTTCATTTGGTGGAAAGAGATCCACAATCCCAATATATTCTTCTAGACTTTTCCAGGAGAGGAAAGTCCCCATCTGAAATGTAAGGTCAGTCAAAAATAAAATCTGGTCCAGTCCAACATGAAAAGCTTTACCCTCCTAACCTCTTCCCCCCCCCCCCCCCCCCCCCGCCATGACATCCAGGGAAGGTCAGCTACCTTCCAGAGGACCAGTCAAAGTCCTTGACAAACTTGCAATGCTGGTTATAAACTCCACATTTGTCCCTCTTGGAAACGTGCATGGTCCCTTCTCTTCTGGGCTGCTGCAACAGCACCCCGCCATGTGCCCCAGTCTTTGGTTTTAATCAGGTATTAAACCCCAGAACATTAAACAAGTCGAGCATTTGATGATGACGATAATGAGTGGCCCATTAAAGGTAATTTTTTTTAAGTTAATGAGCTCTCCCCAAAGAACAGCCACGTACTGTACTGAAAAATGTCCATAGGACACACTGCACTTTCTCGCTATTTATTTAACTTTATGTGGATGCCATAAAACTTCTTTATTTGCTTTCAGTCAGCCCATAGGTTTTGACAAGATAAATTTTTATTTAGGTCTTTGCCCAGCTACAATCAGAAACAGGAGTCTCACTTTCCAAAGCTGGGCTGATAGATGGATTAATCAAAGCCCTCCCCACCCTGCTTTCCCTTCCAGGAACCACAGGGATCAACAGACAGAGTTTTTCCTTAATTAAAGAAACTCAACAACAAGGTGATTTATCGATGATGAATCTTGCAAGCCTTTTCATTGTGCAGTCACCGCTGGCCACTGTTTGAGATTTACCAACATAAATATAGCCTCTCCATGACTAAACAAAGTTAAAAGTAGCAATAAATTGAGGCTGCCATGTACTCTGAGCTAGATCTGAGGCCAACATAAATAGCAGAATGCCTTGGCTGTGACACACTTGACACAATGACATCATGCACTCCCAGAAAGAACAGCCTCACCCCAGCCAGAGCCTCAAACGGAACACAATTCCCCTAAATGAATCAAATTGCAGTGGTCTAGACTCTGCCTCACCTAAGTGTTCCACTTCTGGCTCCCTAGGCCTCCCTCCACTGTCGAGCAATCACATTAAAAAATAATCTATACACTGATCTAAATTTTTACTTTTTTCTGCATGATTAAATTTTGGCATGAGTAAATCTCTGATATTCTCACTCCCCAGGAATTTTGAAAGGTTACTTTAAAAAAAAAAAATCTCAGGATTTATCAGCTTAAGGCGCAGCCACTGCAGTAAGGTCCTGTGGTCCTTCGCTGCCCTCAGTGGGGGACAGGGGTTAATAGGAGGCTGAAACTCTACTCGCTTAAAAATGGGTCCAAACAAGCTTCTATCCCCAGGGACTTACTGTGGCCATATCTAGCAACAGGCTATGGGGGAATGCCCTCATGTAAAGAGAGGCCCACCACCCCAATCTCCAGCCCCCGACCCAATCCGCACACCCTTTCGCCACTAAGAGCTGAGAACCAGGGAGAATGTTCCTGCAGGACCACAAATTAAAAATGGAGAAACTCTAATAACTAATTGGTGAAATCATAAAAGCTGCCATAAAAGACATTTTCCTTAAACTACTTTACACAGGGCAGTATAATTTTATGCCACTTTTTATTTATGTTGCTGTAAAATGAAAGCCGTCCTGGGAGGTGAAGAGCTTGAGAAGAAAGGAATTAAATTTCTTTTTTTTTTTTAAGCAAAGGAAAAGCCCATCTAGGGCTCTGAATAAGATTCTTTTTGAAACGTAAAAGTTAGGAAGAGAAATTATTTACTCCTAAACACCTGACTCAAAATTTTTGCCATAAGCAATCTACCACTTGCCTCTCCGCTCTTCAGCAAGGCCTTAATTGGGTAACATTTATAAAGTAGAGTTCACAGTGAGGTTGGTTTGCTTTGTTTATTTTGCCAGTACTGGAGTTTGAACTCACTTGGCTTTTTCACTCATGGATGATGGAGCTCTACCACTTGAGCCACACCTTCAGGTCCAGCTTTTTGCTGGTCAATTGGAAATCAAAGTCTTGAAGAATTCATCTATCCTGCTGGCTTGGAACCTCTTCCATCCTCAGATCTCAGCCGTCTGAGTAGCTAGGATCACAGGCGTGAGCCCCCCGTACCCCTGGCTGACTCCATAGCATTTATAAAACTAGACTGTGAGTTATTAGGTAGAGCTATACCAGATAGATTAATTACATGAGGCCAGGTTTTTAATTGTGAGAAATAAAGTAGAGCATCATTATTTGTGCTTCTAGAAGGGTCCCAATACAAATGAACCCATTTTCACAAGGTACTAATAGATTTGCCAAATTCCATCCAATAGTAAGGCTGTATTCAGGATTTTCAGAAAACACTGTATTGGTTATTATCAGAAGATCTGGAAAGCTCTTTACCTATGGGATGATTCTGAGAAAGTTAGAGAAATAAGAAACAAGTGGAAACACAGAAAACTTTATAGATATTATAAATAAAAGACATTTCAAATCATACATGCTCCAGCACAGAGTTAAGAGGGCATTCTGGGAGTACTGACATTCTATTTTTCAATCCAGGGACCAGTTGCTACAGAGTGTTGGATTTGTTAAAAAATTCACCATGCATTTAGGACAGATGCTACTCTCTCTATGCATGCTATACTTTAAAAAAAAAAAAAAGTTTAAAAACAGTATCTGTTCTGATGAGTCTCCTAAAAAGAAACCCAAAGAGTAGGTAATATGCATATAAAACACAGAAGCATGGGGCAATTTTCCCAGGGCGGGGGGGATGTAGCTCTTTCTGTGAAAGAGAGTGCCCTCTGAACTCTGGCCAAGCTTTCCAAGTAAGCTGAGGCTGTTTTTAGAAAACAAATTGCCAATCTATTAACAATGAAATCCAGTTCCATCCAGGTTATTACAACGTAAAACATATACATAAGTCCAAGAGACTGCTGAAGTATCACACAGATAGGGCATTATGTAGGTAGGCTGCAGAGTCAAGGCTACTTTATACCATTACAGACCAGACTAAACAAACCTGACCTGCACAGTGACCCTTCCAAGGATCCCAAAAGATTGGAAACTCTGAAAAGGCAGCTCTGACCAGACTTTACAGCGTGGTAATAGCATGCAAATGACACTCCATCGTGCAGCCAAAGGTTGGTGTTGTATATGAGAACACTTTCCTGAAGAATTCAGAGGAAAACGCAGTACTTTGCCTTTTATGTTTGGAGTTCACAATAGCAAGTGTATTTACTAGTTGGGGACACCCAATGGCATAATGAATGCCCTTCAAATCACTCTGCCCAATCCCTTGGCTGCAGAAGGAAGGAAGAGCCCATTCATGCTATAGGATGGGTCTCCCCAGGCTGCCTTCTTTTTCCTCCCAAGATGCCTGTGGTAAGTCATGGACCTTGCCCATGACTGGTGATCATCTCTACCACTGGCTGAACTGCATTCCCAGTGAAGCAGGCCAGTATACAAGCCAGACACCAGTGGTTCCTGCCTATAATCCTACCTAGTCAGGAGGCTGAGATCTGAGGATCACAGTTCAAAGAGAGCCTAGGTTGGAAAGTCTGTGAGACTTTTACCTCCAAAAGCTGTAAGTAGAGAAATAGTACAAATGGTAAAGAACAAGTCTTATGAGAAGAAGCCAAGGGAGAGAACTCTGGCCCTGAGATCAAGCCACAATATTGGCAGTACAGGACTATCTTCAACTCTCCAACCCATCCAAACACTTATCCCTCTCAGGACCACCAGTGATAGGTCCCAGGCTAGTGGTACTTTTCAAGATCAAACTATCTGTGGCTTATAAGCAAAGATCCCATACTCGGCCTTGAAAGGCCACTCCCAAGGTTGCTGTCTCCATAGTCAAATCTAAACTGAGACTTGGTCTAATTATGGTTTGCCACCAAAGGTTCCTGTGCTGGATGTTTGGTTTTCAGGGTCATGGTAAGATGGTGGAGCCTTTAAGAGGCAGGGCCTAGTAAGAGGTAATTAGATCATGGGGACTCCATCCTCAGAAAGGATTCATGCTGATCACATGGAATATATTGGCTCCTTGAAGAGTGGGTTGGTATAGAGTGAGGCCACTCTTGACATCTAGCCACATCTTGGCTCTCTTTCCAATTTTCTACCATACTATGACACAGCCAGAGGCTCTTTCCCAGGATGTCAGGATCATGCTGTTTGGATCTCTTGAACACCAGAATTGTGATATACCTCTTCACTCTACAAGTTACCCAACCTCAGATAAAGCTGTATCAATCAGTGGCGCTGTAGCTCAAGTGGTAGAGCGCTTGCCTTGAGTTGAAGAGCTGAGGGACAACGCCCAGGCCCAGAGTTCAAGCCCCACGACCGATAAAAAAAAAAAAAAGCTGTATCAATCTGTTCCGTTATAGCAACACCAAACAGACGGATAGAGCTTTGCTCCATCATCTTTTTCAGAGGACCCAGGCCTCATATGAATTCACAGCAGGTGTTCCTTTCGGCCTGTATCACAGAACATTTCTGTCATTCAGTTCAATCCCCCTTATTTTCAGGTAGATGTAGAATCTTGTGTTAGTGGGAAATGGTAAATATATACCACTTGTGTTGGAAAGCATATGCATAAAACTGTGATCTTGACCTGTTGCAACAATGAGAAGTACAAGTCATTATGTCGAAAACAAACTTTACAATTTTGGTGGGGGGGGGGGGGGGGCGGGAGGATGGGGGGGGAGGATGGGAAGGGATGGGAAGGGGAAACAAAGGAGGAGGCTACAATGTTGATAAGAAATGTACTCATTATCTTGCCCATGTAATTGTAACCCCTCTGTACAGTATTTTCACAATAAAAAATAAATAAAAATTTAAAAAAAAACTGTGATCTTGGACCCCAGGCTTGATAGCATATGCATATAATTCCAGAGAGGTGGGAGGAAGAGATAGGAAGATTGAAGTTCAAAGCCAGCCTAGTTTTGAAAAAAAAAAGTTAAGAAGCCTCTATTTCAAAAAATCAACTTGGGTGTGGTGGTTCATCCCAAGTACATAGAAGGTGTACTTGGATACAGAAGGTGGGGTAGGAAGATGGTAGTTCAAGACTTCCCTCAGACAAAAACATGAGCCTATCAGAAAAGTGAACTAAAGCAAAGAGAGATGGAGGCATGGCTCAGCACTAGGGCACCTGCCTAGCAATTTCAGTGCCTGTCCAAAATCCAGTATTGCCAAAGAAACAAGTCTGCTTTGGCAGATGAAAAAAAAGGAAGGAAGGAAGGAAAGAAGGAAGGAAGGAAGGAAGGAAGGAAGGAAGGAAGGAAGGAAGGAAGGAAGGAAGGAAGGAAGGAAGGAAGGAAGGAAGGAAGCAAGGGGAAAGAAAGCCAACAAACTTCCTTTTTAAATTTTATTTTATTGTAAAGATGCTGCAAACTTCCAAGTGAAGTATATTCACAGCCTAACAATAAAGACAGAGCAGTCAAACTGTATACAGAAACATCTTATCCTCCCTGTCCTAGCAAGAGAGGAGAGTTCTAGTTCAAAGTAGCCCAGGCATTGCATAGCACAGGTCTGAAAATGACCAAGGCATCACCAGAGATGTGGAGATTTCACTCACTTTCCAATAAGGAGAGAAAACTATCTCTTCGTAAGAACAATAGTCTTGAGCAGTTACCTGCTCCAGCCTCTGTATACAATCCACCGAAAACAAGAAATAGGAGTGAGGCCCAACAGCCAGTGGCCCAGCAGCCAGCAGCCCAATGGCCCCATGGCCTATGGCCTCAATGGCGGCAGCAGCAGAGTCTCCCCTTTCATCTCACTCCCCCCAATGCCTGACGCCTATCCCAATGACCCGTACTGCTGCAGTCTATACCTGCAGCACATTTCTGTCCTTCCATTCAAGGGGCTTTTATTTCTTTGCTCCTCCTCTTCCTAGGCTCTTTAAGCCCCTCCTGGGGAATTCAGCTATGCATATTGCATGTAGTGGGGACCGCAGGCTGGGCTCCTACAAGCTGCTAATTGAAAACCTTGTCAGATGTGAGAGGAAGAGGCCAGGGGGGAACACCCCGCCTCCCCAGGACCAGCTCTGATATGATGAACAGAGACAAGTGTTCTACCTCAGCCATACTCCAGTCCTTCCTCCCAGACTTGAGACTGAGTCTCTGAAAGATGAGGCTAAGAGATCCAAAGGCTGTAACGGTACAGCTAATGTGGCTTGCTTGTTCATGAACATAGAGGACCAGTTGTTTCCTTTCTAGGTCGAGGCCTGGCTCCATTATCATCAGCTGTGTGATCCTGAACAAGTGAATCAACCTCCCCAAAAAACAAGGTAAGCACTATACCTATTTCATAGGGTCATTATGAGAATCCAAAGTGTAAATGAATGTGTAACTATCTCAAACAATGAGGAGGAAGGCTGTCCTACTACCCACATTTTATACAGCAAATTTGGCTCTACATCTACAGAACCTCCCACTAAAAAAAAGACATTATTCAAAATGTGATGTACCCTCTAACTTATGTAACTATAACTCCTCTGTTCATCACCTTTACAATAATAATAAATAATTTTTAAAAGAGACAAGTCAGGCACCAGTGGATCGTACCTATAATCTGAGCTAATCAGGAGCCTGAGACTTGAAGACCTCAGTTCAAAGGCAAATCTGCAAGACCCTAATCCACAATTAACCAGCAAAAAGCGACAACTGCAATGTCACTCAAGTAACAGAATACCAGCCATGCGCAAAAAAAGCCAAAGGATCACGTGAGGCCCTGAGTTCAAGCTCCAGTACCAGCACAAAGAAAAAAGAAAAAGGGACAACAGGCTGGAGTTTTAGTTCAAATGATAATGTACTTCCTAACACAAGCAAGTCCCTCAGTACAAACTCCAGAATGACTATGAAAGACAGACAGACAGACAGACAGACAGAGACAAAGACACAGAGAGACACAGAGCGGGATGAATGCATGTATGAGCTGGATGGCAAGAGGGGGAGGAGGAGGAAGGTGGTAAGAACTTGGTGGAGGGAGAATGCCAGGGAAATTGGGAAGGAAAATAGAAGCAAATTCTTCTCAAATTTGGGATGCCTGAACAATGTTGCACATTAGTTATGGTCATTCCATAACTAATAGGCTACATAGAATAGTTAACTATGAAGAATAGTACAACCAGCATGGAGGTAAGTGTCTGCCGCTGTCTCCCAAGGCATCTTTCCTACTCTAGGGGAGAGGCCAGAAATCCTCAAAGTATGATACTCATCCAGTTCTCAGGAGCTACAGATGTTTTTCAGATACTACATTTCCAGAAAGAATACATAGAAACTACATTTCCAAAAGAAATATTGGCACCTTTGGGATAAAAGGTCTTGGAGTTATTTTCTTTGCTCACAACAGAGATTTCTAGGCCAGGCATGATGGTACATGTCTATAATCCCCACTGCTCAGGAAACAGAGACAGGAAGATTTTTTTTGCCAGCCTTGGGGCTTGAACTCAGAACCTGGGCATTGTCCCTGAGATTCTTTTGCTCAAGGCCAGCACTCTACCACTTGAGCCACAGTGCCATTTCTGGCTTTTGCGGTTTATGTGTTGCTGAGGAATTGAACCCAGGCCTTCCTGCATGGTAGGCAAGCACTCTAGCACTGAGCCACATGCCTAGTTAGGTCTCATAATAATTAGCTGGAGCAAAGTTCACGTGAGACTTGATCTGAAAAACAAGCTAAAGTTCAGTCATGGTGGCTCACAATCTATGGTGCTAGTTACAAGTTCTAAGACCTTGGGGCAAAAAAGCAAAACCCTACCTGAAAAATAACTAAAGCAAAAAAGGGCCAGGGACATGGCTCCAGTGGTAGAGTACCTGCCTAGCAAGCACAAGATACTGAGTTCAAACTCTAGTAACCATCACCACCACCAACAACATCAAAATCCTTCAATAAGAGAGGACAAGCCTCAAGCTCTAAGGAGAAGCATTTTATTAATTCATTTGTTTGTTTGTTTTGCTAGTCCTGGAGCTTGAACTCTGGACCTGGGCACTGTCACTGAGCTTTCTTTGCTCAAGACTAGCACTCTACCACTTGAGCCATAATGCCACTTCTAGCTTTTTCTTTGTATGTGGTACTGAGGAATCAAACCCAGGGCTTCATGCATGCAAGGCAAGTACTCTACCACTAAGCCACATTCCTACCCCTAGAAGCATTGTAATGCTTCCCTGTGAAGCACTCTGGCTAAGTGTTGCCATGGGAGTTAAGGGAATAAAAATCGGGCTAAAGGGAAAATCCCTGATTCCAGTGGCAGTGACTGGATCAGAAAGCCTCTAAAAATCACTAGCAATTACGTGGTAGGAACCGCCTACATTAGAAAACTGCGATGATTTTGTGTCTACTGATGAGGATAATGACTAATATATTCTGTCAACAGACATGACAGCTGTCTGTACAGATTTGGAGCATGTATTTTTAGATGCCGTTACTGTACCTCCAGCTATTTTAACTACTAAATTTTGTTGACACCATGCAATCTAGTAACAAGGAGGCTTAGGAGAAAAGGTTAGCATTCCTCTTTCCAGCTGTTTCTCTTCCTTACCTCATTTTTGTCTCATTATTGCTCACTGGGACCCATAAATCTGCCACTCAGATCCTAGCCTAAGTGATGTCCTACAGAGAAATTGCTAATGTCACCAGGAAACAAAACAAAATTGAACACTGAGTTCACAGAGTTCAACACTCCAAAGCATCACACCCGGCCTGATAAACTCACACACTCACACCCTACCCAGTGACCAGCCTCACTGGTCTGACCACAGTGTAACAACTGCCATCTGATGCAGGACCCTGCTTCATTTCCTCTGCCCTGAATCCTCCATCCCCCTCCCTTTTTTTTTTTTCTAATTGGAGTCTACGAAAGGAAAAGGAGGTGGAGAGATCTGCAAGCCAAGCTCTAATTTTAAGACAAAAGCCATCCCATTAAATCTTAACAGATGTTTCTCAAGTTTAGAAGATTAAGAAAGATTTCAGCATCAAAAATCAAAGAAAATACTCCATGACCTTAAAAAAGGATAAAACGCACAAGCTCTAACAAACCCAAAGTCCACTCTGACAGCTGTCTCTGACGGAATTGACGAGGGGCTATTGATGTTTGGATTAAACCATGCCTCTGTGATCAAGTCCTCAAACATGGGATAAAAGACGAATATATTCTTTAATCCTGCCCACTAATTTTGTCTCAGCCCTGAAAAGCAATGAGGGCTGAACAAATGTTGAAAGTAGCTTTGCTTCTGTTTATTGACCAAGCTATTTTTATTTCATTAATTTGCTACGTATCTTATCAGCATTTAAACGAACACAAAGAAATCCATACAAGGTACTGAACTCTCTCCGCAAACAGATGGCTTGCAACTTCCAAAGCCACTAAAGGTAAAATCAATAGATGATGATTCTAGAAAGAGAGGGAGATGTTATAGGAAAATGTAATGGAAAAAATTGGGTTGTGATTTATTCTTCATCTCTTAAAAAGAAAAAAAACCCACTGCAAAATAGCATTGGGGGATTCCAGTTTGAAACCAGGCAAGTTTTAAAAGAAAAGAGAGAAAAAGAAACTTTTTTCTTCTTTAAAAGGAAGGGTGAAGAGGCAATTAAGTCATTAATTACTCTCTTTGTCTAGCGATGTCCAACCCATCAAACTTGGCCTCTTCTGTCTCCATCAAAGGTAGAGCTCAAGCTACTTTACCATAAGTACCTCTTAATAAGACAATCTCGTGTTTCAAAAGCTGCTCTACACGGAATTTAGATGAAGGAAGATAAAATTAAAATAACACTTATTAGCAGCAGACCCCAGAGTTTGACAGCCACACAGCACTCACTATCCCCCCAGTACCACCAACTGAGTGGTGAGAGGAAATGGGGACACTGTAGGAAATAGGGTTCTGTAAGCCAAGAGCCCAGAGTCTTCAGGTTTAAACAGCTGGGGGCTGGGGACACAACACCGTGTCCATGGAGACCTACTCATAGGGCAGAGGGACTTGCTTTATGGAGATGTGAGTCTCCATTTCTCCTTCTCCAGTGCATCTCAGCTCTCTAAAAATCCCTTTTCTCCTAGCTACACCTGCCCTGGGTGACCCCTTGAAAAGACTTGTCTGATATATATGTGATCGAGTGAGGGTCGTTTAGGGAGTTTGGTGAGCTATCTTGAAAAAAAAATTCTTTTATGCTGTAAGGTATTCCCTTAGTTTGTTTTCTCAAGTTTTCTACTGTTGATGAAGCATTCATTTCACAAGACCTTAAATGAAGGAGACACAGCTCTACCCCACCCTCAAATAGAAATTCATGCATGCAAGGAATAAGCAGGAATGTGCAATTTTAAAGCTGTTTTGGAAGACTGACCATGCCCACAAAAAAAAAAAAATCTCCCTTTCATAGAAATTTCCAATGATCCAAGCAGTTTACACTCTCCGAAACACAATGAGAAGATTTAACGGAGGATTTGTTGACTTCACCCTGGGATCCTCTCTCTCCAGGATGCTGAGATGACATAAGTACTCATGTACTAACAACAGCTTTATTTTTGTGTGTTGCTATGGAATTTCAAAAACAAAACAAAGAAAACCACTGATCAGTAATTGTGACAAAACTTCTTAGCCACAGCATTGAGAATAGGGCCTAATTATTCTATAAACACACTATGATTTGTTTACTCCAACGTCAAATTAACTTCAACTAAGTAACAGCAGAGGATGATTTGATATGGCGTACAATACTCCGCAGGCTGGGTCCTGCATACCTTGTGGAAGTCTCTTTTCTAAATACACTCATTTGTATCTCAGTTGCACAACATCACATATGAAGCTAGGAACCAAATGGGCATTGATTTCAAAGAAAGCATTTTCTGAGGTCGAGAGAGGGATGTTTGTGACTTCGTATATGGCTTGCTCTCATTCCCTTTTTTTTTTTTTTAATGCTGGCACTAGGGCTTGAACTCAAGGCCTAGTTGCTCTCACCTGGATTTTTCTACACAGGCTGACACTCTACCACATGAATCACACCTTCAATTGACTTTTCTGCCCAGGCTAGCTTTGAAACATGATCTTCAGATCTCCACCTCCTGGGTAGAAAGGACTATACAAGTATGAGCCACCAGGTGCTCACTTGCTTCTTTACACAACAGAAATCAGAACCACTTTTAGCAACTTCTGCCCACAGAGAGAAATATATGATGGGAACCTAGGAAAATGAAGAGATACAGGGAAAGGCAAAGTTGTGGGGGGTATTGTTTTTTGGTGGGGGGTTTTTGGTCATAGGTCTAGGCCTGGGTGCTGTCCTTAGCTCTTTTATTCAACGCTAGCACTCCACCATCTGAGCCACAGCGCCACTTCTGGTTTTCTTGGTGGTTAATTGGAGATAAGACTCTCACAGACTTTCCTGCCCAGGCTGGCTTTAAACTCCAATCCTTAGATCTCAGAGTCCTGAATAGCTAGGACTACAGGCATGAGCAACCAGTGCCTGGCTAGAAAACATTTTTTTTTGGGGGGTCCAGTTGTGGGGCCTGAACTCTGGGCCTGGGCGCTGTCCCTCAGCTCTTCAGCTGGAGGCTAGCGCTCTACCACTTTAGCCACAGCGCCACTTCCGGCTTTTTTCTTTTTGCTTATGTGGTGCTGAGGAATCGAACCCAGGGCCTCATGTATGCAAGGCAAGTGCTCTACCACTGAGCCACCTTCCCAGCCCTAGAAAACTTTTTTAATTATTGTAAAAATAATCACCATGCTAAGTGAGATAGGAGAAAGATAAAGTGAGAAAAACAGCCAGTGAGGCCTATAGGATTCATCCACAATTACTCACTGAGTGCTTACTCCATTCCTGCTCTTATATTGAACACTCACGTAAAACTTATGTCTCCAAGCAAATCACAAGTATTAGCCCATGCATTCTTCCTAGAAACCATATATGATAGGCAGTGTTAGAAATGGCGCTGTGGCTCAAGCAGTAGAGCCCTCGCCTTGAACTGAAGTGTGTGTGTGTATGGACAGCGCCCAAGCCCAGAGTTCAAGCCCCAGGACCAACAAAAAAAAAAGAAAGAAAAAAAAGTTCACATTTGCGATAGGTGGTGCTAATATTCTTTACAATAAGTGAAAAATGAGATTTCATCATTTAATTTCTTTGACCATTGGAAAAGTAGCATGTTTTTCACATGCTTTTTGGTCATTTGTGTCTCTTCTTTATAAACTACCTGCTCATGAGCTTTCTTTTGCTGCTGCATGACCACCATTTCATTATTGATACTTAAGAGCTTGTGTGTGTGTGTGTGTGTGTGTGTGTGTGTGCGCGCGCGGGCGCGCAAGTCCTTGGGCTTGAACTCAGGGTCTAGATGCTGCCCATGAGCTTTTTTTACTCGACTAGGTTAGCCCTTTACCACTTGAGCCACATCTCCATTTCCAGCTATTTTGGTGCTTCATTGGAGATAAGCGTCTCATGGGATTTCCTGCCTGGGCTGGTTTTGTCCAGCAATCCTCAGATCTCAGCCTCTTGAGTAGCTAGGATTACAGGTGTGAGCCACTAGCACCTGGCCATAAGGGCTTTCCCATATGATGAACACATATTTAGTATAGTTTTTATTTCATTGTATTTTTCTTATATAATACTGGGGATTGAATGTAGACCCTTGCTTAATCAGGCAAGCAATTTACCACTGAGATATATCCAAGGACATATATTTAATTTTAAATAACATTATACTTATCAAAAGTGATCAACATACAGAGAAAATATCTACAGATTGTGGCTGGTCATTGTCTCATTTTTCTCTAATCCATTGTTCATATGAAAAAAAGAGCAAGTCTGTTGGTGCCATTCTCTCCTTAATAGTTCCCTCTGTATCTAGGAGCCATACCCAAGCAGAGAATGTGTTCATAGTTCTGCTGAGGGCTCCAGACTCACTTCCAATCCTTATATCCAGTCCCAGCGGTCATGGAGTTACTTTTAGTTTCTAGGAAGTGCCATTCTCTCTCTCTTGAGTATCTGTGACTCTTCCTAGTTCTTTTTTTTTTTCGTGATAACTACTAATCATTCAGGTCTGGAAAGAAGCACTTTAGACCAGTTGCTCTCAACCACAGACGATTTTTTTTTTCCTGGTCCTTCCTGGAGACCTTGGCAATGTGGAGACATTTTTGGTTAGCATGCCAGGGAAGACTACCTACACATCTAGTAAGAAGTTAACTGACAGTATGCTTCCACTGGAAATGATTTTGTAGAACTCTATTTTGCCAGAGGAAAGTATTTGTTAGATGATAGAAGTAAAAAAAAAACACCGATATCATTCAGTGTTGGTGAAGACTGAGGAAGCGAGTGTGTTAGAATGCTGCAACCTCGTAACAAGGAGGGCTACCACCCTGGGACCACCCAGTTTCTGGACCAAGGTTTTGAGGGTGGGTAGGCTTACCAAAAAGGTTAGGAATGAAAGAGGAGCCTCAATGCAGCCACCAACTTCCAGAACAAATAACTGCTGGATGGATCAGACTTTGGGGTGGGGAGGGGGTGCAGCCCTTCCTCTGAGTGCCGATTTCACAAGCAGCTTTAGATCCACCATGCAGAGTGGACTCCCAGCACCATCCCAAGTACCATGTCATTGACAGGGTCTCAGTTTGCTATTAACTAACATTTCCATGTGGATCTATGAGCAATCTAATCAGATTGTGTTTGTCAATGAATCTATTGGAGAAGCTGTTTTGGTAAATAGACCCTCCATTGTGAGCACTCCCAAACAATACTAGCAGGACCCAAGAAGCTGTTTTGATAAAAAATAAATAATAATAATAAAGTAAAATGGAAAATATAATCAGTATTTCCATCATCCTAAGACAACTACAATTAATAATGTATTGCATTCCAAAGTTCTTTTCTTTTGGCTGGCTAGATGATTATTGTAATGTATTTTCTAAAAACAAAAACAAAAAGCAAAAGAACTAGCTCCTAACACCAGAAGTAACACCCTCTATGTAATGAAGTAACACTATCCTAGAATGGAAGCATTTGTTCAAACAGCTCTCCCCAGCTTGGCCCTCCATGGAGTTTAGTAGGGATTTCCACAACTTCTGCAACTATTTTCATCCCTTTCATCTTAACGGGCCCCATGTGCAAAGATTCAGTAAAGAAACTGAACAGCAGCTCCTCAGAGGTGCCAAATGGACAGCAGGGCCACCATCTTGATTGACTCTTATATGCTATCTAGTGATCCTGCCTCTTGTGTGGCTCTCCATTTCAACCATGGCCCCGGTGTACTAGTAAACATTAAACTTAAGAAATATAATGAGATGATGTTCCTACATCATTAATATGTTGTGTTCTTACTGTTGTTTGCTCTGTTGGACTCTCTTGCAAAATTGAGATGGCTGATCTCTGAATATCATACAAATGGAAATAGTCCATCAGAATGAGCCAAAGGCTACCCTGGAAAATGGAACTTAGTTACTCAGTAACCGCATGTTTAGATCTTACCTAAGCCAAATTTCTTGTTAGCCAGGACTATATTCTTTCTAATAAAAATGGATGCATGCAGTAGTTAAATGTGGGTGGAGTCTCAAGAGCCTTCCTCTTGCCATTTGACAGCAATGAAATTAGGACACAGGCCAAATGTTCCCAAAAATGTATTCATTCATTTAGCAGGCATCTCCTCCCCCTCCCCCCAATCTAATCTGTAAGCTCAGAGAAATTCCTGTGTTCTGCCCTTATAAGAACTTGTAGGTTCAAGTCATTTATTTACAAATAACCTAATGGCTGGTTTTAGCTGACCCTGTAATTTGACTCATGAGACTAAAATTCTCTCATGAGTACCTGGGCTCAGGTGCATTTCAGATGAAGACTTGGATGCTACTTTTAGACCTTTAAGCTTATACTGAAGTAGGGTGCTTCTTTTTAACTATTGCTACTTAAGAGGCTAAAATCTGAGGATCAAAGCTGGCCATGCCAAGGAGAAAAGTCCTTGGGACTCTATCTCCAATTAGCCAGGAAAAAAAAATGTTTGATAGGAAATGTACTCATTACCTTACTCATGTAACTGCAACCCCTCTGAACAGGATCTTTACAATTAAAAAAAAAATTAAAGCCAGAGCACCATGAGCAGAAAAAGCCAAGCAAGAATACAAGGCCCTGAGTTCAAGTCCCAGTACTAGAGAATAAAAATAATTAAATAATAAATCAATTAAAAAATTTAAATTTAATAAATTTAAATGGTTATAATAGATGCTTGTGTTCAACCTATGCATGGATGAAGAGTTACTACAATATTTTTGGCCAATCCACAGATTTCAAATATGATTTGTTTTTCCTCTATAAAAAAAAGAGCAGGGCTGGGAAGGTGGCTCAGTGGTAGAGCGCTTGCCTTGCATGCCTGAGGCCCTGGGTTCGATTCCTCAGCACCACATAAGCAAAAAGAAAAAAGCCAGAAGTGGTGCTGTGGCTCAACTGTAGAGCACTAGCCTTGAGCTGAAGAGCTGAGGGACAGCACCCAGGCCCAGAGTTCAGGCCCCACAACCGGACCCAAAAAAAAAAAAAAGAGCAAAACCTCTGATAATTGGTTAAACATAAATTTAGCTGGAGTCTACCCTAGAGTGAGGGCTTTGGGAGGGGGAGGGGGCTTTCTTTTTAAAAAAATAAATTTTATTGTAAGGGTGATATACAGAGGGGTTACAGTTGCATAAGCCAGGTAACGAGTACAGCTTTCAAAACCCTGAATGCCTTGAGACTGAGCATGTGGCTTAGTGATAGAGTGCTTGCCTAGCATGCATGAAGCCCTGGGTTCAATTCCTTAGTACCACATAAACAGAAAAAGCCACAAATGACACTATGGTTCAAGTAGTAGAGCCTTGAGCAAAAGAAGTCAGGAACAATGTCCAAGCCCTGAGTTCAAGTCCCAAGACAGCAAAAAAAAAAAAAAAAAACACTAAATACCTACCTCGGAATTATAGTCTGCCAAAGCACCACTTCTGGATTTTTCTGAGGAGTATTTTATCGGAGATAAGAGTCTCATGGACTTTCCTGTTTGGACTGGCTTCAAACTATGATCCTCAGATCTCAACCTCTTGAGTAGCTAGGATTACAGATATGAGCCACCAGTACCCCCCTATATTTTTTTTGGCTAAAAGACAGTTGCCAATACGTGAGTCAAAATGAATTTACACACTAATATCCATTACGTGTGCCAACATGAGTGTGTATTTGTTCACTCATATATCTGTGAACTTGTATCAGCCTGTGTCAAAGTATTTTAAAGTAATATATACACACATCTATGTATATATACACATGTGTATGTATATATGAAGCATATATCTATAAATTTATATCAGCTTGTGTCAAAGTATTTTAAAGTAAATTACAGGCAATACAACATCTTTATCACATACTTTTTTTTAAGTTTTAAGCCCAGATAAAAGAAAGATATAAGTAGAAAAAACTTAAAGATTTCATTTCAGTTTTAGTGATGAATTTTAAACTAGATTCATTTGAAATAAGCCTGAATATATTAGACACATAGGAAAATAATCCTGCTATTACAATAATCACTTACATCTGCCAAACGTGCCCTGATGTGCAATACACTTTTCTTTACTCCAGAGGAAACAAAATGTTATATGAAATTTCTGAGGAAGAAGAAAGAATATTGTTACCCAGTGTTGAATCCTGTCCAAAAACAATGCTACCCTCAAGCCACTCCAAGCCAAACAGTGACAGTCCCCTGGGAGGAGCAAGTACAGATAAGCAAGCACAAGGAAGAAAGAGAAGCAACCTTGGCCTCCCAAGAAAGTGAGGCTTCAGGAAAAGCCCAGGAGTTCAGTATGAGCTGAATCTTGCTAGAAATGTGGCTAGCTGAGACAAGGATCCACCTGGCTCCTGGGTTTTATCAAATGGGAATGATGAGACATTTGTCTCTCCAAAGAATAAGAATTAATGGAGAATGCATTGAATCCTAGTTCATGGTACACAGAGAGAGAGAGAGAGAGAGAGAGAGAGAGAGAGAGAAATCTATCTTTCAAAATCAAGACACAGAGTCAAAGGACTCAGAACTAAGACTCAGATCCTGAATCTCTACTCTACTTTAGCTCTGCTCCCAGCTACGGGTGTGACATTGGATTAGTCTGTTCCCTTCCCTGCACTTCCATTCCCACGTGTCTAAAGTCAAGTCACCAAAATCTTTTTTCCACATCTCACAGGGGCCAAGCAAGATTAAAGATTGGAAAGTACACTGAAGAGTTAAGTGAGCCCTTTGTAAAGTAATGTCCTTTGCATCACAAATACAGTTCATTGTCCTGAATCCAAGTATGCTAGAAAATTCTGGTTGGAAGGGTGGGAAGGAGAAGAACCCTAAGTCTGCCCTGCAGCAGCAAAAAAAATTAAAGTTGGGGGGACTTCCAGGAGATCTGGATCAAGGCTCTGCCCTCAGATCCCTTCCTAGCCACATTGCTGCTAATGCTGACAACTGGACCATGAGAGGGGCCTCGTGGCTCACACCTGTAAACCTAGCTACTCAGGAAGCTAAGCTCTCAGGATCAAAGCCAGTCTATGAGACTCTCATCTCCGTTAACCACCAAAAAGTCAGAAGTGGAACTGTGGTTCAAGTAGAGCACTATCTTTGAGCAGAAAATTAAGGGCCAATATCTGGGCCCTGAGTTCAAGCCCCAGTACCAGCATGCCTACACACACACACACACACACACACACACACACACACACACACACACACACAAGAATGGGCCATGAATGTGTCCCTTGGAATCCATGGTTGAAAGAAGTGTCTCCCCACCATTGAAGTTGTGGCACAAAGTCACCTGTATCTTTCTCCTAGACAAAAGAAAGAAATCCCAGCTCAGGGCTGGAATGACTCTCCATCCTTTGGAAAGAGCAAGGAGTCCTAAAGGAGGCTCCTCAAAACAAGGGGCCAAAGGTGACACCCAGTGCCACTTGATCCCTTAATTCTTCTTTTAAGCCATATTTAAGTCTTTGAAGTGGTCATTTGATCAAGAAGAAAAATATCTAATTGAAGGGGCTGCATTAGAGGGACATGTGGTGTCTCCCTCACAAGGCCATCACTGTAAAGCATTCCTGACAATTGGAGGGTCTCTGGAGCATCCATGCAGACATCCCCTGTACCAGCTCTGCTCCCTGGAAAGTACTATTGGCTCAGTTAGTGTCCTGGCTGATTTAAATAGAGGAAGCTAAACCAAGTCCTGACAAAAGACCACCATTTATCCCCAGTCTAAGATTGTCACTAATTGTTCATTCATTTAACAAGCATTTATTGAGCACCTACTAAGTGCCAGCACTAGAAAATTCACTGAATCAGCAAAGATAGATAAAAATATGATCACAGATCTCAGAGAGTTCAAAGTCTAGTAGGGAAGACAGGGGAGTAAACTGAAGACACCAACGTTTCATTTGAAGGTTTGAGAGGAGCGCATGGGGATCCTACTGTCTGATCAGAGGGGAGTACAGAAGGAGGGTAAGACAGGCTGTCTAGAGCAGTGCTTTGGGAACCCCTCTATGCATACAACTCCCCTAGAGTTCTAGAGATAAGCAGGCTCTGGGCTGAATGTGTCTGAAGTGGACACTGAGATTCTGCATGTCTTACAGGCCCGGGGAGAGGTTGGGTTGTACCAGGACACACACCACACTGTGAATAGTAAAGTCTAGAGGGCTCTGATGCCGTAAAGAACAGGCTGAAGTCAGAGAGGAAAGAAGTTGGGGTGGCCCATGGTCCAGTACAGAGGTGGCCTAAGTTCTTCTGTTTGGTAAAAGCAGGAAGTGAAGGCTAGGCTGGAGGTGAGAAGGGCAAAGACACACGGGAGGCATGTGTGTCCTGCCACAGCTTTCAGACTTTACTGAATGGAAGTGGGTGGGAGGGGAACCACAAAAAGACTTTTGAAGGGCTGAGTGTGGTGATTCACACCTGTGATCCCAGCTACACAAGAAAGGTAGGAAGGAGGATCTTTATCCAAGGCTTGGGAGGTGGGGGGTAATAAGGCAAATCAAAACAACAAACCAAAATAAAAGAAGTTGGGGTTGTGGCTTAAGTGGCAAAACACTTGCCTAGCAAATAAGGTCCTAGATTCAAACTCCAGTACCACAGAGGAAAATAAGAAGACTTTGAGCTGGAAGGTGATAAGTTCAGACAGCAAGTTTAAAAGAACAAGAAATGGACTGATATGAGAGGAGAGAAGGAGGAGGCTATTGCTACATTATAAGCCAAGGAAGGGGCAGAATGGGGAAGTATCAGGTACCATCAACACGTATCACTTACCCACAGCTCCAAGTTAACCTTCCCCAAAGGTCATCTACTTAGCACAGTGGCTCTGCGGTGACTTTATAGCATTTTGAGGCTTTCATCTGGTTTTCAAAACATGCGCTGACTACTTCCATCCGCCTCTCCACTGATCCTTACTATTATCCAACATAGAACCAGGCATTGTGGTACACCTGTAGTCCTGGCTACTCTGGAGGCTGAGTCATATGGATCACATGAGCCCCAAGAGTTTCACCCCTCTGGGCAACATAGTGAGACCTATTCAAAAAAGACAAATCCATGAAAGCCTATCAATTATCCTCCAGTAAATACTTATGCTACCCAGGTTCCGCTCTACCTTCATCCTCATCCCTTGCTGTTCAGCTCACCTGGAGCATCCAGACTCTTCTCCACCTGCCTACATTTCACCATGTATCCGGTCAAGCAGTGGGCAGCCAGATAGCAAAGCGCTCACACACACTGCACACACTGGTCTAGCCCCATTGATCCGCATAATACACTGTCTGCTGTCTAATCTTTGTACTGACTCCCAGAAGACCTGATGCTTTTTAATGCCTTTTTAAATTTCCTTTCACTTTTTGCAAAGTAGCTCAAAATGTGCCCCAAATGGCATTTGTAGGCATGCATCGAATCAAAATAAAGGAGATCTGTGCACCCTCCTTTTGGGTTCAGGAACAGGAGGTACTAGGGCATCTGAGGCCTCTCCTAACAACCTAACCCCAACACGCCTGAAGAACAGGAACAGTCCTCCCCAGCTTCTGTGACTCCCCAAACTCTTGCTACCAGGCTTTCTGTACTAAAACTCTGGGCATACAACCAGCCAGCATGATTACATTTGTAAGAAAATGAGTGAGAGTATTTTTTAAATCGGGTCTGTCTGGAATAATCCGGAGTGGAAAATCGATGTCACCTTTCACATTTAGTAAGCTCCCTATCATGGACAGGCTCTCAGTAGAAACAAGTCTAGTTTCACTTCATCTCATAGAGGGAACGAGATGGCCAATGTCGGACATAAAACCACTGCATTAAACAAAGGCTGTCCTTACAGGAGTCCCTGCTTCTCCTAGAGGTGTGCATTGTATCCACGGAGCTTCTGTTTATACTTTTCTCATTTTGTTTGGTATATGCATATGCAATAGATGCTATATGGTATTCTACATTACACAGTACAGCAGATGGAGTGTGAGCCTGATTAGCACCTAACTAGACAGGGAGCAAAATGAAAGCCCCAGAGAAGGGTCTCTTTCTGACCTCCTAGGACTCATTCATTCGCCACTGATCCACCAGCCCAACATGTCATCTATCTCCAAGTGTTTGGGCTCTCTGGCCCAAATTACATCAGACAGGCACAGCCAAGCCAGCATCACCAGAGGCTGTTGGTGCCTTGGCCTGTCCTACAGTCCATAAGCCTCAGGCTGCCCATGTGTAACACTGAGTTGCTCAGGGCAAATAAATATAGCCAAATGCACACCCTCTTATCAGAGAGTGAAGAAGTTATAGATTGCATACCCAGGTTCCTAATCCTGCTCACAAACTTGTGTCTGTTCGCCATGAGCATAGATCTCTATCCATACCTGGCATTCCCCTCCAGCAAAGAAGGGAAAGACAGGAAGTACCTTCATGTCTGAGAGGAATGGCTGTGCCCTGTGGTGCCTCAACTTCTCTCGGAAAGAGAAGCTCCTGCACAGAAGCTAAGATGTGGGGTTTTTTGTTATTTTGGGGTTCTTTGTGGTTTTGTCAGTTGTAAGGCTTGAACTCAGAGCCTGAGTGCTGTCCTTGAGCTCTTTTGCTTAAGGCTACTGCTCTATCATTTTGAGCCACAGCTCCTCTTCCAGTTCTTGAGTGCTTAATTGGAGATAACAGTCTCACAGGGACTTTTCTACACAGGCTGGCTTCGAACCATGATCCTCAGATCTCAATCTCCTAAGTAGTGAGGATCATAGGCATGAGCCATTGGTGCCCAGCTAAGAGATGTGGTTTTAATGCCCTGGCCATGAGAAAGATTCCTCATTTAAGGAGTTTGCACTGTTGTAAATGACTCAAATCCAGTGCTCGGTGGAGAGTCTGGAGAAAGGAAAAGATGGTAAACATGATACCACAGAAGGAGCCTCTGGTACCTACAGTAAGTGGCTCTCCTAGATGAAAACAAACAAAGAAAAACCATCTTGAAGAGGAGACACCAGGTCACTGGGCCAGGGAGGGATGTTGACTACTCCAGTTTTGTCAAGGGCTATTTTTGAACCCAACACTTGCACACCAGTCTCAAATACATATATATATATAGATAGATAGATAGATAGATAGATAGATATAGATATAGATATATAGATATATATATAGCCACCATGGAGAATGTTCCTGCTGTTAGAAAGATCAGAGGGATATGTGTCCTTAACTGGAGGATGCCAAGATCTCAGAAGGTCACTCAGGTCAAACTTGACCCCAACCTCCTGACTTCTGGTCTAAGTTTTTATCCAATGAGCAAATCTGGTGGCAGAAGGTGGATAACAAAACCAGATGAAAAAAAGCCAGCTTGATTCCATGCAGTCTCATGTGGCTAAGCACTTAGCCCTGCTTTTGCCCTCTGGGTTTTGCTAAAAGCACCCTTGGTACTTGTCAGAGTGCTGCAGATGGTGATACAGGGGAAGTGATTATCATCCTCCTCCAAATTCCACCCCAAGGCTAAGCCATGAAACAATGCCCCGTCCTCTCACCGGGGATAACCACACTTACTCAGCAAGACTCAGCGTTACATGCCCTCTGACAATTGGGGGAAAGAGAGAAACCATCATCCAAATGTACCTTCCTGTTTGCCAAGAATGAGAAACTGAAATGGGTGGGCAGTTACACTGGAGACAGGTACAATGGGCAACTTACCTAAAGGTGATTAGTTCACTAAGGTGAGTTTCTTTAAAGATATCATTTCACCTTAACTAATTCTACTGCAAAATGACTGATATTGCCAGGCACACATGGCTCACGCCTGTAATCCTAGCTACTCAGGAGGCTGAGATCTAAGGCTCTTGGGTCAAAGCCAGCCCAGGTAAGAGACTCTTTTTTTTTTTTCAATTGTGGGGCCTGAACTCTGGGCCTGGGTGCTGTCCCTCAGCTCTTCAGCTCAAGGCTAGTGTTCTACCACTTGAGCCACAGCGCCACTTCTGGCTTTTTCTGCTTTATGTGGTGCTGAAGAATCAAACCCAGGGCTTCATGCATGTGAGGCAAGCACTCTACCACTGAGCCACTTTCCCAGCCCCATAGACGCTTATCTCCAATTAAGCACCTAAGCACCAGAAATAGAGTTGTGGCTCAAGTGATGGACTGCCAGCCTTGAAAAAAAAAACAAAGCTAAGGAAAAGCACCCAAGCCCTGAGTTCAGGCTCCAGTACTAGCACAAAAAATAAATCAACATTCGCAAATCCAAATCTTATACTCTGTTTTACCAGTGCAGAAATACTGTTTTTTGTTTTATGTTTTGTTTTGTTGTCTGGGCCTAGGCACTGTCCCTCAGCTCTTCAGCTCAAAGCTAGTACCACTTGAGCCACAGCGCCACTTCCTGTTTTCTGGTGGTTTATTGGAGATAAGAGTCTCATGGAATTTCCTGTCTGGGCTGGTTTTGAATGACGATCCTTAGATCTCAGCCTCCCGAAATACTGTTTTCACATATCGACTTTTGGAAACAATGTCATGCTTGTTATTGTTAAAATAATTTCACATAGGACATTAGAAACACTTGTGGAGAAGTCCAAGGTATCCACAGGGCTGGTTTCTTCCAAGATCTCTCTCTTTGGCCTTCTCGATGCTCTCACATGGTCCTCCTACCATGTGGACTATCATAGATCCCTTTTACAAGGACACTAGTCACATTAGAGAGAGAAAGATTGAGAGAGGGAGATTTACCTTAGGACTGCAGAGAATATTCTGATAACTGAGCATGGAGATGACTATCTGTCTTTATTTATCACCAAGTTTTCTAAAAAAAAAAAAAACCTGGACATGATATGTGAATCTGTACTTCCAGTCAAATTCATATGGTTTCTTAACAAAAATGCTGAGAGGCCAAGCACTGATCGCTCACACCTCTAATCCTAGCTACTCAGGAGGTTGAGATATGAGGAATAAAGTTCAAAGCCAGCCCAGGCAGGAAAATCTGTGAGACTCTTATCTCCAATGAACCACTAGAAAACCAGATGTGGTGCTGTGGCTAAAATTGATAGAGTACTAGCCTTGAACAAAAGAGCTCAAGGATAGCACCCAGGCCCTGAGTTCAAGCCCTATGACCAATACATATACACACACACACACACACACACACACACACACACACACACACACACACATATATATATATATATATATATAAGAGTCTGTAGCTTATATTCTGGAACTGGCATACAGAATCACACACATATGTACACACACAGAGCATTAGGATAATTTTCCTCAAAGGAACCGCTGCTCTTTAATTCTGAACATTTTAAGACATCCAAAATCACTTTCCCTAAGCAATTATGATTTTACAAAATGCTGTCAAGACCATCTCAAAGTTTTACTGCCCAGACAGAGCTAATGCCTGGAGCTTTCAGGGATGATTTATTATTTACTCTGGAGGTAAGTTGCTAAGCAAGATTTATTTGGTTAGAACAGAGCATCCATAACAGTACAATCTATGTTTGACTGGGAGGGGCATTTTTTTTCCACCATTCCTCAAGACACTTGGTACTCTCTAATCAGAACCTCTCTCTCAGCTTTACACTGTCTGGTAAAAATAAGGGAATTGCTGTGCATCTGGCAGAACTGATTGGTTCCAAAATTCTCAGTTGAACTTGAACTTGTTTAATAAAAATTCAAAATACATTTTTTTAAAGTAGAGAACAATATTTTTAAAATCCATTTGATTTTAGAATCTAAAACCTGCTAGGAACCTACTTTACCTATGCAGAATTTGTACCTTCCTTTCACAACAGCAGCCTACATTCTGTATTCATATTCTATATCCTTAAGAATAAGGAAATACTGAGAGCACACATTTGCCAACTTTGGTTTTCAGATCTGATAACAAGTAATAAGGGCCTATTGCTGGCCTGCTTCTGCCCCCTAGTGACCATAAGATGTGGTTGCTTTTGAAAAAGTCAGAATAGGGGGTAAGACATGGAGAAGTGGCTGCCCTTCTACCAGCTCCTACTACAGCCACCTGTTTCCCAAGATTCCTGGGGCCTCCAACAGCCTTTCACTCAGTAAAGAGATACAATAAATTCAGTCACATGAAAGTGACTAGTATTGAAACTCCTCCCAGACTGTTTTAACAAAAGCACTGAAGTAGCTGAGCATATCTGGCTCACATCCATGAATTTAACCACTCAGGGGGCTGAGATCTGATGACCCTGGTTCAAGGCTAGCCCAGACAGGAAAGTACATGATACTCTTTTTTTAATGTTTTTTTTTTTTGTGAAAATGCCGTACAGAGGGGTTACAGTTACATGAGCAAAGTAATGAGTACATTTCCTATTGAGCATTGTTGCCTCCTCCTTTGTTTTCCCCTACCATCCCTTCCCTCCCACCTCTACGACTACACTACCCCCCCCCACACCGCCCTGCCTAAATTGTAAGTTCATTTTTCAACATAGTGTCTTGTACATCTCATTGTTGCAATGGGTCAACCTGTATCCCTATTTAAACATTTTGTTTTTTCCCTACCCCTCCCCAAATCATACCAACATGAAATACAGTGACAATAGGGATTATGGGGGCGGGGAGGGACATACAAAGCAACAAAAGAATCACATGATACCTTATAAATACATTAGAAACAATAGCAAGAAAGAAAAAAAAAAAACACTTGTGTCCCTATCTTGGGGTTCATTTCACTTAACTTCATCTTATCTGGCCATATGTATATAGCTTTTGACCTTTTCTAATTGTCCCAGATACATGAGACTCTTATATCCAATTAACCACCAGAAAGCCAGAAGTGGAGCTATGGCTCAAGTGATCAAGTGCCAGCCTTGAGTGAAAAAGCTAAAGGATAGCGCCCAGGCCCTGAGTTCAAGCCCCAGTACCAGTACAAAAATTAAAAATTTAAAGCACTGAGGTGGAAAGGCAATGTGGTTAACCACAGACAGAAACCAGCCCGTAATGCAACTGTAGGTTTAAGAAGGGTTTTTTCCCCTTTGGGTTTGGGGTTTTGTGGGGACATGGGGAGGCCACCTTTGAAATCATCCAATGCCTCTGTTTCTTTGATAAATTGCTGTTCCCATAATCATCAGGCAGAGAGAGGATGTGATCAGCTGAGGCCCCAAGAAAATAATCCATTTCTCAAACTTCTCACCTTCACTTACCAAGGTTCCCATCCGTGTGCCTGCCTGGAAAGTTCAGCTGTGGATGGCCACCATGCCCAAAGGGCACCTTGTCCTGCAGACACAGAAGTGGGTGGAGACATGAGAGGAAAAAGTTCTGATCAGATTCCCACCACTTCTGGCCCCTCCTAACAAGACTCCCTACCGCAGCTCCTCGGCTGGTTGGGGAGTTTTTGGGCAGTTAGCCAAGATGGACTTAGACCTGGGAGAAGGCAGCATTGAGCCAAGGGAGCCAGGCAAGGAGTAAGCCCTGGAAAGTTGCACAGAGGCCCTGGGCAATGTTTCTGAATTCTGGCTTGGGCTGGTCATTAATCAAGCCCCTCCAAGGTGTTTGAAATCAGCCTCCCCACTCCTCCCCAGTTAGGAGAAATGTCAGAGGGACATGGTACAGCCAGAGCCCAGATCCAATCTAGAGATTGCTGTGAAGAAAATGAGAAAAATGCAAGAGAGTAGGGCTATGTTGTGTTGCCAGGCTTCCTGTTAGAAGGCCTTCGCAGCATCCCATTCCCCATGATCAACTCAAAGGTTAGGCCCTCAGAGCAGCCACCTCTCCCTCCATAACCTACATGAGGTCTCCTGTCCCCGAAGCTCCAATGTCTTAATATTCATAACTGTATCACTATTTGAAACTTTGTGTTTTGTATATGATATGATCTGTCTCATTTCTTTTTGCCTTCCTGTATGCTAGGCCTAGAGACGGTTAGAACCACACATCTCTTCCATTCCTCATTTTATACTAGGGACAGACACATGGAGACCATTTTTTAGTAAAGATTGGAGAACTGAGTGGATCACACTGGACTTTTATCACCTGTCAATAAAGAAGTAGGGTGGTAGCACTTTCCTCTTAGGTTAGTTGTGAAGATTAACAAAGCAACATATAAGTATATGAAATCCTCCCTAGATCCACAAGAATCCCCACTGGACCACCCCAGCTACCGCTATGTGGTGAAATTTAGCCAAAATTATATAGATAGATAGATAGATAGATAAAAACCTGGAACTGAAGCAATCCAAGAATTCCATCCAAAGTCCCTGAATAATCAAAATTAGTTGTCACATTACAATTCATTCTCTCTCTCCCTCTCTCTCTTTCTCTCTCTCTCCCCTCCCCCTCTCGATTCCCTTGATGGCAAGAAAAGTTATCTCCAGCTTCATGTTCCTTCCCATCCCAGATAGAGAGCAGCCAGAGGGACTGTAAATCCATTCCTAACATTTTCAGTTGTTTGAGTTATGTTCTACCAGAATTCAGAAGGTGACTTTAAAAACATGAAGGAGAAATAAAGGTTGCACTTCCCAGAGCAGAGTACAGGTGTAAAATGAAACTGAACTTTTAATATCAGGCAGCTCTGGAGAAGAAAGGACTAAGAATATTTTTATAGAACACTTGCATTATGGGTAATTTTTTTTAATCCAAGCTTCAACTTGCATGACACAGAGGCATAAGTCTACCACTTAATGACATTTATAACTCTGTAACAATACGTTTTATATAAATTACTGCTGAGGCTTAACATTTCTGATTATGATATATAGAATAAAGTGATGTCGTAAAAGTGAAGTTTGTAAGTTACGATCTGTCCTGTTGCTTTAAATAAGAAGATTTCCAGAGACAATTGCCTTGATGAATATAAACTCAAATGAACCTTGAATCTCTTCAATTATTCTTATTTAGAATTCATTTTCCTTTGAACTTTCATTTAACTCAAAGCACAATCGTTCCATTATAAATCAAATGCGAGCTTGTCTTTCCTGCAATAACAAGTATGCTTTAAATAATGAAGCAACACCTATGATCATAAAAGATAATGTTTCAATGCACCAAAATACAAAAGGCAAAGAGATTTATTATCCTAGTTCAGTGATGAGAATTGAGTATTTTTGTAGCAACAGACATCTCTATTCCAGACAACACTTTTTGTTTGACATTCTAACATACTTCTTTATTCAGAGGACGGGGGTTCCTTACTGTCAATGGAAGAAATCCAAGACTCAGCACACACTGCTAGTGATGACAGAGAATCTCAGGTCTCTCTGTGCTCAGTTTCCCTGAGGGGCTACTGAATAGAAAGATCAGCAAAAGAAGAGTGACTCACATCTGTAATTCTAGCTACATCAGGAGGGTAGCAGATGGAGGACAATCCAGGCCAAAAAAAAAAAAAAATTCACAAGATTCCAGTTGAACCAATAAAAAGCTGAGCATGTTGGGCACTGGAAGCTCACACCTGTAATCCTAGCTTCTCAGGAGGCTGAGATCTGAGGATCACGGTTCAAAGCCAGACCACGCAGGAAAGTCCATGAGACTCTTATCTCCAATAAACCACTAGAAAGCCAGAAGTATCACTGTGGCTCAAGTGGTAGAGCACTCACCTTTAAGCTAAAGAGCACCCAAGCCCAGAGTTCAAGCCCCATAACCGACAAAAAAAAAAAAAAAGCTGAGCACGGTGGCAGGTGCCTGTCATCCTAGCTATGCAGGAACCCAACTATTCAGGAAGTAGAAAAAAGAGGACTCAGGTCCAAGCTAAAAGGCATGAATTAGGGGTCCTATTTGGAAAAAGAACTGAAACCAAAAAGGCTTAGAGGCATGGCTCAACTGGTAAGAGTGTGTAGGTAACAATCACAAGGCCCTGACTTCAAAACCCCAGAACCACCAAAAATAAATAAATTAAAGAAGAATCTCCCCACTTCCTTGGGCCCCTTTTCCATTAGGAAAAGAAGGGGCTATATGCTCCCAATTCACCCCAACTCTGAAGACTGTGAGCCTTTCACACAGAGTTATAGTGAGGAGCAACTAAGTGAATGGATGGGAATATACTGTTAAGAGACATAAAGGCGCTCTCTATTACATTAGCTGATTTTCACTCTGCATCTTGTAAACACTCTTACATACCCATTATGTGAACTACGCTATGAAAAATAATACAGAAAAACCCTGAAGCATTTCTGAGCTACTAGAGATAAAACAGTATCTATCATAAAGAGAATCTTCTGGGGTTTCCACAATGAATTCTCTAGGCCAGGACAGAAATCCCATATCATAGGGCAAATGACCAAAGTATCCCAGACAAGAGCCAGACAAGACATTCCCCATGGAGAATCTCCTGGGCTGACAGAGCGCAGAAGAGCTGGCCAGGTAGGCTGGACCGTTGGAAGGCTCTCTTGCAGTTACTCTTTATGCATTCCGTCTTCAAAGCTCTGTGACCTGTCTTCAATGCACCCTCGGGTGTGGGATTTACATTTTTAATATTGGCATTTATGACGTGGGGCTTCTTCCTGGTTAATTGGTATCAGAACAAAATGTTTGCCTCTCTCCTGAAATAAATCTCTTCAAGAGCTTCAATCGCACATTCTTTTGTTCTATCCCTCATTTCAAATGGGCCCTATAAAGCCGCCAGACCACGCTACATAATCTTTCGCCTCTCACGTTTTTAAATCTGGGGGTTTATGCTTTAATGGCTTTGATGTGCTTACCATGCCGCCTGTTACTTCAACTACGTTCTTCCCCATCCAACACCCGCCTCTCCTCCAGCCCTACAGCCTTCAGCCTCTGAGGCTGAAAGGATTTATTTATCATCCAGAACGTTTCCATAATTTTTGAAACATATGTTTCGAAATTGCATTCCAATATCTCATACTATGCTCTTTGTCTTGCATCTGCTCTATAAAAACAAACAAAACACACATAATTATATTCCAATGGCTGCAAAGTCTACATTTTCCACAAGAGCTGATTTTTCCACAACAGTAAGAGTCAGTCACAACAGAGAGAAAGAGAAAGAAGAGAGAGAGAAAGAAAGAAAGAAAGAAAGAAAGAAAGAAAGAAAGAAAGAAAGAAAGAAAGAAAGAAAGAAAGAAAGAAAGAAAGAAAGAAAGAAAGAAAGCAGGCACTTATACACCCCTTGGAAGTCATCCGAATCACATTCTTGTGTTAATTAGAGCTAACCACTGATAATAGGAAACTTCTACAGCCTCACTGTGTGGAACCTTAATTGACTCCTTTCCAAATTCATTTCAATTTTACAAGATAATCTCTTTATTGAAAATTAGCTATCCTTGAAAAAAGAAAAGAAAAGGAAAACAAATCTCAAGATAATAGGCAAATCGCATGGGCACCAGGCTCAGTGAATGTTTATCCTCCTAGAGGATACCCTGCCTTTAGAAAATAGACCTCTAAGACTGGGAAGGTGGCTCAGTGGTAGAGCGCTTGCCTTGCATGCATGAGGCTCTGGGTTCCATTCCTCAGCACCACATAAGCAAAAAGAAAAAAGCCGGAAGTGGCACTGTGGCTCAAGTGGTAGAGTGCTAGCCTTGAGCTGAAGAGCTGAGGGACAGTGCCAGGCCCAGAGTTCAGGCCCCACGACAGACAAAAAAAGAAAGCAAGAAAGAAAATAAATAGACCTCTAAAATTCCCTTCCTCACTCTGAAATTCACTAGTGGAAAGATGGCTAGTCAGTGCACAACCAAAAACAGGCCAAAAACAGAAAATAAAAATAAACGAGGGATACATAAAGAGGAAACTAGCCTAGATAGATTCTTAGTAGTAGAGTCTGCTTAGCAAACACAAGGTCCTGAGTTCAAGTCCCAGTTTTGCTAATAATAAGAAATAACTGCTCCAACTACATACCAGCTCCCTCCTTCTCAAAGCTCTTATGCCATCCTCCCGCCTCTCTCCTGTCTCTTGTCTCTCCCCTCTTCTGTCTCTTCTCTACCCCTTCTTCTGTCTCTCTCTCCTCTCTCTCTCTCTCTCTCCCCTTTAAAAAATATATTTTTACATTGAACAATTTGGAAAATGCCCTTTAAAAAACAAAATCTTTTATCCATTCTATCTGAAATTAATTCCATCCTCATAGTTCTGCTTTTGTAACCATGATTTTGGAACTGCTAAGAGAGGTTACGTTGAATGACTATAGTGGTTTGCTGGGAAATATTTAACAACCAGGCCAATATAAAAGAAAAACTCTGGTGTGTAGATAGTATTTGCTAGCTTTCCATAATGTACCTGCTTCATGGCCAAAGAGATGTCAGATTGGGGTGAAGTTGGGAATGTGTACACATGGTCAGCACCACACCATGGTACACACTGGTTCCCCCAAACAATTCATGCCTGTGAGCCAGAGACTGACATTCCCAGAACCTTTGACATACAATGGCAATATAAAAGTAATTTCCTTCATCCGTTGTCAACCAATGCTCAGACATTCTTGTGGATTTCCTGGGCTCAGAATCACATAGGATCATGAATAATATTAATTCCTTTGTTCAATCAATACACAACATAACCCACATACAGATTGGCCTCCCAGGAGATCCAGTTCTCAATATAAAGATGCATTCAAAGAAAATGTGATTCCAGAAATTTTGAAAAACACTAACAATTTGGGGTTTTCTTAAAAGATTTATTCAAAGGGCTTTACCTAGAAAACTTCCCCTCTCCTCCGTCATCTCATCCAAATCTCCAAAGTTTTATAGTTATTAAATGCTGCGTGTATGCTCACACACACACACACACACACACACGCACACACGCACACACATATACACACATCGTTGATCACCATCCTATGCCTCCTTGAATTCCCCACTCTTATGCTCCATAATCCCACCCACATCAAACTCTGTCATGCTCTGTCATGGAGGCAAGCCTCTTCCCCCTGTTCCTCAGGTCTAGTGAGCGATTGTCTCCACTCACTACAGAATCTGGAGGTGTTTGTCAATGTGACTCTGCAGCAGCACTATTCCAATTCTAGGAAGATAAACCGTGAGAGAACCTGTCCCACATCCCCTGATTCTAGCACTAAGCTGAGCATCCAAAGAAGAGAAATACTCAAGTCCCTGAGCCAGGACACAAACCACACAGCACAACAGCCAGTTACTCTTTTCCACTATACTCTAATGATTCCCAGGCTTATCAGAACCTAGCCAGGCTGGGCACTGTTGGCTCACACCTGTAATCCTAGCTACTCAGGAGGCTGAGATCTGAGGATCATAGTTCAAAGCCAGCCCAGGCAGGAAAGTCCATGAGACTCTTAACACCAGAAAACCAAAAGTGGTGCGGTGGCTCAAGTGGTAAAGTGCTAGCCTTGAGCTGAAGAGCTGAGGAACAGCATCCAGGCCCAGAGTTCAAGCCCCAGGACCAGCCAAAAAAAATTAAAAGGTTCAAAGTCAGCCCAGGCAGGAAAGTCCATGAACTCCTACCTCCAATTAATCACCAAAATGCTGAAGTGGAGCTGTGGCTCAAGTGGTAGAGTACCAGCTCCAAACAAAACAAAACAAAACAAAAAGCCAAGCAATCCTGAGTTCAAGCAGAACAGAACAGAGCCAGCAGGGCCGGGAATGTGGCTTAGTGGTAGAGTGCTTGCCCAGCATGCATGAAGCCCTGGGTTGGATTCCTCAGTACCACATAAACAGAAGAAGCCAGAAGTGGCGCTGTAGTTCCAATGGTCAAGCCTCAGGACTGGCAAAGACAAAAAGAACAGAATAGAGCCAGTGTGAGACATTAGCCAAGTCAAATGTTCTGTGCTGGAGGTTCCTTATCTACAAAATGGGACTAACAATAACCCATTCCTAGCTGGATTACAAGTCATGACGGTCTGTCATGGTGTGCCATTAAAGTTTTTGTTCCAGTGTTTATCTCTCAGTATTTGAACAGAAAAAGATGTTTTTACTTGCATTTATTAAGTGTGTTTTCCCTCAATAAAGAGTAATAATAACATACTTTACAAGGTTTGGAGAAGTAAATGAGTTAACATATATAATGGGCTTCAAACTGCACCTGGCATGTTAGCTGAGTGTACTAATACTAACTAGTGTTAACTAGTACTAACTAGTCCTCACAGCCTACAGACTCCCATGATTCCTTCACACTGTTTTCTGATAGAGAGTCCCATGGGCTGGCAGGTTTAGCCTTTTTTTCCATAAAGGGTCAGATACTAAATATTTTAAGCTTTGAAGACCATATATAGTTTCTGTCACAGTAATCTTAATTTTCTTTTTTCTTTTTTTGTGTCAGTATGGGGTCTTGATCTCAGGGCATCGTCCCTTACTTTTTTCACTCAAAGGTAGTGTGCTACCACTTTCAGCCACAGCTCTACTTCTGGATTTTTGGTGGTTTATTGGAGATAAGAGTCTCATAGATTTTTCTGACCAGGCTGGCTTCCAACAGCGATCCTCAGATCTCAGCCTCCTGAATAGCTAGGATTACAGGCATGAGCCATCAACTGAGACTGAGATCTGAGTTTTCATTTTTTTCTTTTTTTTTCCAGAAGTGGAGCTATGGCTCAAGTGATAGAGTACTAGTCTTGATGGGGGGGGGGGGGGGGGGGGGGGGAGGGGAGGGTAGGGAATAGGGACAGCTCCCAGACCCTAAGTTCAAGCCCCAGTACTGGCACTTTAAAAAAAAAAAAAAAGGTCTTTAGAAATGCAAAATCCAGGGGCTGTGGGAAGGTGGCTCAGTAGTAGAGCGCTTGCCTTGCATGCATGAGGCCCTGGGTTCGATTCCTCAGCACCACATAAGCAAAAAGAAAAAAGCCAGAAGTGGCTCTGTGGCTCAAGTGGTAGAGTACTAGCTTTGAGCTGAAGAGCTGAGGGACAGCACCCAGGCCGAGAGTTCAGGCCCCAAGACCAGACCCAAAAAATAAATAAATATATAAAGTTAATTAATGAAAAATGTGAAATCCATTCTTAGTTTGTAGACTAAAGCAAGCAATAAACTGGATTTGGTCTACAACATGGCTCACTAACCCTTGTAGCAGACCAAGAGGGAGAACTCTGTTTTAAATGCCATGTTTTTTTAAACCCAAATATAGGAACTCAGAAAGACACATGAATCAATACCCATATTCCTTTTTTTAATATATATTTTTATTGTAAAGATACTGTACAGAGGGGTTACAGTTACATGAGTAAGGCAATGAGTACATTTCCTATAGAGCATTGTTACCCCCTCCTTTGTTTTTCCCCTACCATCCCTTCCCTCCCCAAACCTACCTCCCCAACTCCTCCCTTGCCCGCCCCCCCAAAGTTCTAAAGCTTGTTTTCAACATAGTGTCTTGTACATCTCATTGTTACAATGGGTCAACCATATTAACTAAGTCAGGCCCAAAGAAACATAGGTCCCATGGTTTCCCTTATCTGCACTAACTAGTATATGTCTAAGACAAGCAGAAAAGGTCAAAAGCTATGGACATATGACCATATAAGATGATACTAAGAAAAATGAATCCTAAGATAGGGACATCAGAGGTTTTATCTTTCTTGCTGCTGTTTTTAATGTACTTAAAATGTACTATGTGATTTTTTTGTCTCTTTTGTATGTTCTTCACCCATGGTATAACCCCTCTTTTCACTGTTTTTTATTCCAGTGCCCTGCATCTTGTAGATACATTTTTCTATTGGGGAGGGGAAGGGAAATAACAAAAAGCCATATTTCTTTTAACAAATGTTTGTTCCTTTCTTTTTTGTTGCAGTCCTAGGGCTCAAACCTAGGGCCCAACATATGTAGGAAAATGCTCTGAGCACCAGCACCAGCCCTTTGTCATCGGCTTGATGGGAGACAATCACAGCACACTGTGCGGCTACTGGGGTGATGGAGGAGGAAAGGGTCTGCTCTCCTTAGAGGAAGAAGATTAGTGAAGGCAGGATACAAAAAGGAAAAGATGATGGAGCTTGAACTGTGCGCCATGGCTCATGCATGTAATCCTAGCTGCTCAGGAAGCTGAGATCTGAGGGTCAAAGGCTCAAAAGAAAGTGTGAGACTATCTCCAACTAACCACCAAAAAACCAGAAGTGGAGCTTTGGGTCAAGTACAAGAGGGCCAGCCTAGTGCAAAAGACTAAAGGACAGTGATCAGGCCCTGAGTTTAATTCCCAGTACACACATACACACACACACACACACACAATGCTGAAGCCCTTTTCCAGATAGCACTCACTCTCAGCATACAGGGGAATAAGAAGGCAAGGAGATCTTCAGAAAACTATTGTGTCTGAGATCAAAGGAGAATCTTCAAGAGCCAGATAAGAGAGGCCAAGCTCATTGACACACTGGGACTTTATCCTATAAAGTCTCTGGTTTCCAGACTTTTAAACCCAGAAGTTGGTCCTTGGGGGGGAAATGTCTTCACCTAAAAGTTCTGTTAATTAAACTAACCTGGTAGAAGGCAGAGGAACGAGGCCCGAGCACCACCCTCCCGCTGCCGCCTTCACAGCAGGCAGATCAGGGCATCTCAGAGCTTCCTGGCAGTATCCTTGAAAAGCCACGGTTCCTGGCCTTGGGCAGCAAGCTGAGGGGCCTGGGGAAAATGCTGCTGTCCTGGCTCCATCTCAACAAATTCTTCTGAAGTCAATAACTTCCATATATAACTTCCTTTATCTTACACAGACATCTTGTTCTTCCACAGGACCTCTTCTTCCACCGAGCAGCAGGCTTGTCCACACAGCCTTACCCTTCATTCCCACTGTCTTGTGTTGGCTTCAAATTCTTGTCCTAAACATGCTTTCTCCTCATTCAGATGAATCAACCCGGGACAGGAAGTGCATCTTGTTTCTCTCCCTTCTTCAACAAGGCAAGGATGGGTTATCCAAGGGAAGCTCTCTTCCAACACTATGGTCCCAAGACTTCCCACAGGATAAAAGTATTTTCAAGTAGATTAAAAACATTGGATTAGTGGGATGGAACATTCTTCAGGGAGGCATCTGTGGGTTTCAGGACTAGGAGTTGGTTTAGACAAATTCCTCAGTTCAAGAAATACTGTATCTTTGGGTCTAAACAAAAAAATAAATAAAATTCCCTTTCTTCTCCACTTCCCACTGCAATTTCTCTCACCACAACTGATAATTCTTTGAGTTGGTGTGTGTATGTATCTTTTGATTATGGTCATATTGTGTGTTTGTGCGTGTGTGTGTGTGTATGTATGTGTACACGTGCACCAGTATTTGGCTTGAACGCAGGGCCTAAGCACTGTGCCTTAGCTTTTTCAGAAAGGGCTGGCACTCTACCACTTCCTGCTTTTTGTTGGTTAATTGGAGATAAAAGTTTCACAGACTTTTCTGCCAGATTGGCTTTGAACTGCAATTCTCAGATCTCAGCCTCCAGAGAAACTAGGATTATGGATGTGATCCACCTATGCCAAGTTTATTGGGGGAGAGGGGTTGTTGGTTTGTTTTTGTTTGGAGGGTGATGATGCCAGTCCTAGGGCTTTAACTCTGGACCTGGGCATTGTCCTTGAGTTTTTGTGCTCAAGACTAGAGCTCTACCACTTGAACTACAGCTCCAGTTCCAGCTTTTTGGTAGTTAATTAAAGATGAGAGTCTCACAGACTTTCCTGCCTGGGCTGGCTTTGAATCTCAATCCTCAGATCTCAGCCTCCTGAGTAGCTAGGATGACAGGCATGAGCCACCAGCACCTGGTCTTATTGTGTGTTTTAACATATAAAAATAGAATATGTGCATGGAGTTCTGCTTGGTTTTATGTTTGTTATGCATGTTGGGTATATTTCCTGGGTTCTAGGTGACAGTTCCTCACAGTACATACTGATCATATCCAATCACCCTTCTTCCATTTTTCTCAATCCTTAGTAACACAACTCTACACTCCAGACAACATTTGTTTTATATTCACATATGCAAAAGAACATGCAGTTCTTATCCTTATATGCCTGGCTTATTTCACTTAAACACGTCTTCCAGTTCCATCTAGTTTGCTGCAAATGACAAGATTTACTCTTTATGGCTAAATAATATTCCACTGTGTATTCAAGCCACATTTTTTTTCTTATCCATTAGTGCTGTAATAAACCCAAATGTGCAGGTGTTGCTTTGGTATACTGATTTCATTTCCTTGATATATGCTGCTGTGCTTTGAAATATAATTCTTCAGACTCATGTTTTGAACATGGGTCCTCAGTTGGTAGCACTATTTTGGGAGGCTATAGAGCTTTAGGAGGTGGGACCTAGATGGAAGATTTCCAGGGGTAGGTTCTTGGAGGCATAGCATCCCTGGCCCCTTCCTGTTTTGCTTTCCACTTCCTGACTGCCATCAGTGAAATGGGTCCCCTCTACCATTCCTGCTGCCATTTTGTCCTACCCCAGTGGATGAAGCCAGGCAACCGTGATCTGAACCCTTTGAATAAGTCCTTCCTGCCTTAAGCTGTGTCTGTCAGGCAGTGTGTCACAGAGATAATACCCAGAAGTAGGAGAGCTGGGCCCTACAGTGGATCTGTTCTTGGAGTTTTGATGACCCTCCCGACCGTTCTTTCCCTTCCTGTTTTCACCTTACATGGTGCTTTAGACATATTCATGTTGTCAGATGTGCATCGAATCCATTTCTCTTACCGCTGTGCACCATTCCATCCTCTGGGCATAATCACACCCCAAGAAGGTTCCCCACTCTCCACTGCCAAAAGCAATGTTGTAATGGACACTCTCATCTATATCCCTGAGAAATCCACGTGGGCAATTCTTTGGAATGTGCTCCCAGGACAGGAAAACTAAGCCGTTTGAGTTACTTGGTTTAACTAAGTACTTCCAGGGGTCTGCCACAGAAGGTACCTGCTATATCTCTAACCAGCAATACCCAGGGGGTTCTGAGGTTCACCAATCCTGAGCAACACTCTGTATTACACATTGAAATGTGCCCCACCACACACAAAAAAAAAAACCCAAAATAAAAAGATAGGCTGGTGTTTAAACCATAGTAACTCTGCATGTGGTCATTTGAGGGAAAGAGTTATTTCTGATGCAACCAACTTAAGATGAAGTCAGTAGAGAGGGCTATAAATCAATATGACCAGTAGCCTTATAAAAAGAGAATTTTCTTTAGCAGTATAGAACCACACCCCCAACTCATTTTGCTTTGGTTTGATTTTAGGTAGGATCTCCAACTTTTGCCAAGCCTGGCCTCAATGATACTTCTACCTCTTCCTCCTGAATAGCCAGAATTACAGGAGTAAGCTACCACACTATATCTGAAAAGGAAATTTGGTCATACACAAAGAGAAAACTAGGAGGAGAGGTACTGAGAGACCTCCATGAAAAAAATGAAGGCAGAGATTGGGGTAATGCCAGCCACAGAATGACCAAGACAGTTGGCAAACCATCAAAGCAGAGAGGCATGGAATAAATTTTCCCACACCACACTTATAAGGATGCAGAGTTGTTGATAGCTTCATTTTGGATTTCTAGTTTCCAAAACTATAGATCAATGAAGTTCTGCTATTTTGCCACTTGGTTTTTGATCCTTTGTTATAGCAGCCCTAGTAAAATAATACTGTTTTTCAAGTTCTACCAATTTGATGGGCACAACACAGTGAGCTTCCTCTTCCTTATATGCTGTTTAATCATACAAGTTTCCTTGTAACCTGCCCATCTCTTCCTTTGACCACTTTTTCATAGGATTCCCTGGTGCTTTCTTATTAGTTAGAAACATTTTATTGTAAACTCTATTACTGTGATGCTTTAGAAATGTCTTCTTCTAAACAACTATCTGTTAACTTTATTAAATACTTATTGAAAATAATTGCTTTGCTTGTATTTATCCAGTTTTTCATAAATGATATATGTATTTGGAATCTTGTTCAAAAACTACTTCTCTACTCATTAGCATGGTGCTAGTGGCTCACAATTGAAATACTAGCTACTCAGAAGAGATCATGAGGATTGTGGTTCAAAGCCAGTCCAAGCAGGAAAGTCCATAAGACTATCACCAGTTAATCACCAAAAAGAAGCCAGAAGTGGAGTTGTGGTTCAAGTGGTAGAGTGCTAGTCTCAAGCAAAAAAAGCTCAGGGATAGCACTCAGGCCCTGAGTTCAAGCCGCAGGATCAACACACACACACACACACACACACACACACACACACACACACACACACACACACACACACACACACATATCCTTTCTCATTCATAGGTTACAAAAATATTCTTCTATATATTATTCTGAGAAGTATATTGTTTTATTTTTAATGTTACAGCTTGACATACAAGCCTGGAGGTTGTTTATTTGGGGTTGTTTTGTTCTGTTCTGTTTTTATTTCTTGAGATGGGTCCCCACTGTCTCAAGATACAGGCAGGAGCTTTCTGAGTAAATACCCAGAAGCACAGCAAATCAAAGAAAGAATTAATAGATGAGCTTGCTTCAAACTAAAAAGTTTCTGCATGGCTAAGGACACAATTAACAAACTGAAAAGACAGCCTACAAAATGGGAGAAGATCTTTGCCAGCTATTTATACATCAGAGAGCTTAATAAACTAACCCCTCAAAGAATCAACAACCCAACTAATAAATGGGAAAAAAAAACACTAAATAGAGATTTCTTTGAAGAAGTAAAATTAGCCAACAGACATATGAAGAAATGCTTAAAATCTCTGGCCATCAAAGAAATAGAAATCAAAACAACATTGAGCTTCCACCTCGCTCCAGTTAGAATGGCCATCATCAAGAATATAAACAACAGGTTGGAGGCATGGTCCAAGTGTTAAAGCACCTGCTAATGATCATAAAGTATCAAAGTTTTAAGTCCCAGTCTCAGACAAAAAAAATAAATACAAACAATGACAGATGTTGGCATGGATACAGGCAACTCTAATACACTGTTGGGGAAAAAGTAAACTTGTTCAACCATACTGGAAAACAGTATTAAGTTTCCTCAAAAAATTAAACATAGACCTACCCTATTATCTAGCAATTCCACTCCTGGACATTTATCCAAAAAATTACAAATCAGGATACAAGGAAGCCACCAGCACAACCATGTTCATTATAGCACTATTCACCATAGCCATGGTATGAAATCAGACCAAGTGCCCCTCATTGGATGAATGGATCAAGAAAATGTGGTACATATACGCAATGGAATTGTACTCATCCATTAGAAAGAATGGCATTGAATTATTTGCAAAGAAATGGAAGGACCTAGGGGAAAAAATCATGTTAAATGAAATAAGTCAAGCCCAGAGAAACAAAAGATATATGTTTTCTCTCGTATGAATTAATTTACAATTAATTTATCATTTATAAGTACATACTTTGGGGTGGTACACAAGTGTACCTAAGTGTTTTAACCAAAATATGATATATTCTAGGGAGCACTAAAAGGATGTAATTTCTTAGAAAGGCTAACTCACAGATCAATAAAAGAAGCACCAAAAAACAGATACTCAAAGGGAGGTGATAGGATCAGGGGGAGGGAAGGTAGACAAATAAAGAGAGGAAAAGAGAAGGATGGAGTCATAAAATTCAATGCATGTTCTACAAAATTAAGAAAATTGAGGAAAGGGGTGGGGTTTGAAGGGATGAGGGAAAATGAAAGAGGCAATATTGATCGAGAGGCATTGCATTAATATGTTCCTTGTTGATGGCAATTCCTTTGTATAACTATTTAAAGAGAAAAATCCAATTTACCAAAAAAAAAGAGAAGGAAAAGGAAGAGGAGAGAAAGAGAGGGAGAAGAAAAAGGTTTTGAGCAGTACAGACCCAAAAAAGAACAACTCACTAAGCAGGTTAGGGTGGAGTGCTTAATCAGACTCTACAAGATCCTTCTGAGATGGCATGGGTCCCAGAATAATAATTGGAGCCCAATTTGGACCTCATTCTCATTTGAAATGTAGAGGGTAATGTAGCAGGTGGCTGAAATCAGATTAAATGAAATGAGGTAGGTAAAGAAGGGATGCTTTGTAACTTAGGAAGTACTGTGTGAATATTAATGATTCCATTCATTCTTTTTGCTCTTTCTAATTCTTCATCTGATGCTGGTCCATCATGCAAATCTTACCTTAATCCTCCATCAGACATCCTGGTCTCTCACTTTGCCAGGTCAATAGAATCCATAGGAAAGGAGCCTACTCAGATTCCCACCATCAAATTGGCTGTAGCTATTTACTCTATCTTCACCACTGACTCCACAGAGATTTCACCGAGGACCAATCCTGCCTTAGATAACATGCTTCCATCCCTGTCTGTCTTCACTATCAATTACCTCCTGCATGCCCTATCTCTCTCTACCCTTTTGATCTCTAGTAGGCTCTTTCTTTATATTCTCTCTCACATTATCCTCTCTCCCCTAGTCCCAATCCCCTGTTCTCCTCTGTCCATTCTTGTGTCTGTCCTTCAGTGCCTCCTAAACAGCCTGTGCTTGCTCTGTCCCCTTCCTCATCTTTCAGTATGACTCCCACACTCATGTCCCCACCAAACCTAACTGGAAGTCTCCATGTTGGTAAGTTCAAGCTGTTCCCTGCCTTGATTTCTCAGCAGGCTTTGAGTGCATTGTGGTTTTGAATGTGCGTCTTTTCCTGGGTGTATAGTACAATTATCTTTTACAAAGCTGGGCAACAGCTGCCCAGAGCTCCCAAGGAGCCCTAAGATCACAAGTCGACAGCCTCTTCTACACTCTGCAGCTAAGCTGTACATAGCTATATTAAAAGCACATTTGAATTACG